>NW_028278948.1:0-40818 GCF_059751315.1 Micrasema longulum
GTAATGTGTATATAAGTGTATATTTATGTATATGTGTGTATATATGTGTATGTCTGTATGTATACGGTTCAAAATATGTATCCGAATAAGTTTATATTTTGTTTGTCTGTGCTCTATATTAATTTGTTAACTATTATAATATATTAAAATGTAATTGCCTAGCTTGGAACGGGGTATGTACCCTTGTTAGCTGGGCAAAGTGAACATGGAATTGTATTTTGATAAAGAGTGTGAATAAATAAATAAAAAAAATAAAAAAATTACACTGCACCTGCTTTGAATTTCGGTTAAGACAATAATTTATCCTTTATTAGTTGTTTACCTGTTTTTATTCTTCATTCGCGTGGCACACGCGGTGGTGCGCGAGCCGCGGCATCATTAAAAAGGTCAAAGTTAGTCATTGGCGTGTTTCAAATTTTCTACAATGAACTTAGCCCATTTTTTAAGTTATTGAGATGAGCCGGGTGAATATCTGTTGCAGGCTGAATCAGCGCATCTTAGGCCACGAGCCCTCTCAGTACCTGGACATGACGGGCACGCCTTGCGCCGCCGGCTTCGACTCGTCGAAGCTTCCGGAGCTGCTGCAGCTCAGCGGCACCGACATGACCGCCACCGCAGTGCGACACCTGCGCTACCTGGAGTTGGACAAGAGAGCGGCTGGAACCAGAGCCAAGAAGGACTTCATGCCCAGCACGGTGTGGGTGGTCGGAGACCTCAACTGTCCTCGGAGTAGGATGATCTTGAAGGCAGCCATGGAGTTTATGGTTAGATAATTGTCTTATTTTTGTTCTGCCCAATACTGTTAAAACTGAAATATTCCTTGGTATACTGATTTTAGGTTGTTAAATCTGAAATATTCCTCGAAATACTGATTTTAGACTGTCAAAACTGAAATATTTCTTGAAATACTGATTTTAGATTGACAAAACTGAAATATTCCTTGAAATACTGATTTTAAAATGTTAAAACATAAATTTTATGTGAAATATTGATATTAAAGGTTGTTAAAACTGCAATATTTAATTGGTCCTGGACTGACTTGATCATTTTACCTTCATGATCATCTGGTTTACAAGTGCAGTGCCCTTATGCACCACTGGGTGCCGATATGGAAATGATGATGATGAATGGTGTTATCGCTAATCATCATCATTCCCTTTTCCACACCCGTTGGTGCATAGGGCACTGCATTTGTAAACCGAATGCTGCACAATTCGATCATCTGTTTCGTGAAGGTAAGGTGATTATTCCTATTCTTTAGACGCCAGTGAAATATTGCAGTATACGATCACATTTTAAACAAATATTTAGTTTGGACCTTGCCAGGAATCGAATCCAGGACCTCGAGAATGGGAGGTGAATCCGCCAACCACTTCACAGCAGGGCGGACTCATCTTCATTCTTCTTCTTCTGGTTCCTCTCCCCGATGGAGGTTGGAAATCATCATTGCGATTCTTACTTTATTGGCAGCTGCCCTGAACAAGGACTGAGTGCTGCAATGGAACCAGTCGCGCAAGTTCTTAAGCCGAGAGATGCGCCTTCTACCTGCACTGCGTCTTCCTTCGATCCTTCCCTGTAGAATGACTTGTAAAATTTTATATTTTTCGCCTCTCATCACATGCCCAAAGTACTCAAGTTTTCTTTTCTTCATGGTCTTCAGCACCTCTTTATCTTTTTCCATCCGTCGGAGAACATCATCGTTTCGGACTCTATCCACCCGGGATATTTTTAATATCCTCCTGTAGCACCACAGTGTTTTGGGTGAGTGTCCATGTTTCGATGCCGTAAAAAAGCACCGAGAAGACGTAACATCGAGTAATTCGGAGGAGCATTCGGAGGTCTAAATTAATTCGATTTCCTTAATCAGAATTTTTACCTGAGAGCAGCCATGCCGTCAAAAACACTCGTCCAGGGTTAAGGGAACAGATAGACACCTTCTTAAAAAAAAAAAAAAAAAATTAAAAATAAAATGCATACTGCAAATAAATCATGTTTTCGTAATATCAGCATATGTTAATTTTCTTTTTCTTTTCTTGGTCATGTCATACCATATTTATATGCTATAAACTTTTGAATAATTTAAAAAGTAATGGCCCACGCTCAGACGCTGAAGTCTTTGTGGGCATTTTTTCCAATTCACGTTATAGCTTAATTTTAAGATGTATATTTCTAAAGTGTATTTTTGTAATTATATTTCCATGTATGTATGGAAACATAAACAAATAATAAAATTTTTAAAAATCTATTTAACGCGCAGAATGGTATTCTTCATCCGCCTGGACAGTGAAAATTACCACTAATTGTTACTGTTATGTCTGTTTTAGAGATTCAACGTCGGTGTCCGAGTGACGTTCCTGCCCAACGTAAACGGCGAGCCCGGAGTCGACAACTCTCTCAACAAAGTGGTGGTGGCAGCTCTGAATGTGCTGCCTACTCAGCAGGCCGTCAAGTACATCGGCAAACTTCTCGACGATGAAGGTTGCCACGAGAGAAAGGATTGCGATATTATTGTAAGTGCCCGATTATTTTAATCTAGCATCATCGTCGACATTAAACCAAACAATCAGAGCAAATGGAATGTGGACCAACGATTTGACTACACAGCGCCGTAACGAACGGATGTTTTTGGACAGTATGCAAAACGTTGATAAATTCCGCTGGTAACTTTTCCTTCTGGTACATCAAAAAATATCTGGAAGGTTTTTAATGAGGAAAACCGACTAAAATTTTGTTAAGTGACTTTATTTTTTTTTTAAAGAGATATATTTTTTTATTTAAATCTTAAAGTAGGGCACACATATCATACATATTGTTATGTGTGTTCTAATAATAACATTGCAAATATATTTAATTTATAAATTGTTAATCACATATGTCTTGACCATTTTTTTAAATTTTGATATGTTTTTTTCTTCATAAATATTTTTTTCCATTTTGTAATACTTTTTAATTGCTTTAAATAAAATTGAATTTTGTGACTTTGCCTTTTTCCTAAATGGAAGTCTAATTTTGTTCTTTTCTCTAGTATTGTGATCGTGTTCATGCTGGTTCCGATCAATTTTTTTCCAAAATTCTGTTTTTTTATTAGAGTTTATAATTTTATGAACAAATATCATTGTATTGTAAAATATTCTTTGTTTATATGTTAATAATTTCATTTCATTTACCATCGACTTTACCCTCGTATATCTGTTTTTTTTTCAAAATGATTCTAAAGGCTTTATTTTGTAATACAGTTAGTTTATCTATATTTTCTTTGTTTGATAAAAATAAAATGCTACTACAGTAGTTAACGTGTGGTTCAATAATTGCTTTGTAAATAGTTTTGCAGGAGTCCTTATCAATAAATCTTCGGATCCTTCCAAAAATTGGTTTTTTTTTTGCAATCTTATTGTTTATAATCTGGACAATGCAAGCCATAAGGCCTGGTTGTTTGACCGTTAAGCTAGGGTTTCCTTGGACAGCGGTGCCCGTATCTTAACGGCCGTAGTGAACGGTGATGCGGTAGACAGCCGTTGTAACAGTAACTAGAGAGTGGTTTCCTAGGAAAACTGTTTTGATAATATTTATTAACACCGTTTTCCTAGGAAACCACTCTCTAGTCACCGTTACGACGGCTGTCCACTGCATCACCGTTCACTGCGGCCGTTAAGATACGGGCACCGCTGTCCTAGGAAACCCTAGCTTTAGTAATAGTAAACAATCTGTAGTAATAGTTAAAAATGGACAAAGTGGGTTGTTTTTTTGTTGTAACCTGCCAATGTTGGCGAGTAAAACGTTTTACTCATAGAATTAAGAATAGTCCAGAAACCGCATACGCACATCAAACAGAAGGCGACTCGACTACTCATAAATGAGTAGGTTTACGTTTTCACCCATTAGTTTCTTTGTAGACGTCGTTCAGTACGCAACTCCTGATTTGAATTCAACTATGCCGTGTTGTGTCCTTTTAAAGTGTAGAAATACTGCTAGGATCTTAAAAAACAGGATGCAATCACATTTCATGTGTAATTAGCAAATGAATGTGTATATAACAAATGCATTACTTAAAAATTGTATTATTTTTCCATCTGTCAGATAGTCGAAGAAACAAAATGAAAATTTTGTTAGTGTTGCTAGGGTAGTAAATTTTTTTACCCTACTTTGCTCATCTAATAGAATTAATGAAAATTAGTAAAACTCTTTTTTTACTAACGATCAAACAACCCGGCCTAAGAGTTAGTGAAAGGAAGGAAATATTTGAAATAATTATTATAATGTTGTGGTTAAATAAATAATTTTCGACTTGTTTCTGATATACAGGGTGTTTACGGGCCAGACCGCGAAACTTCAGAGGAACATTCCTCATGGTGAACTTTAAAAAAAAACTAATATTTTTTTTCCAAAACTCGTTTTTTTAATGAAATATTTTATTTTTTTTAAATCTCGAAATGGAGTAAAAACTTTTCGGTCTAGCATTCCTCTGACAATACTTGTACAAATCATGATACACAGTTGATAAACGTTTAGAAACAATAAAGTTTTAATATCATGAAATTGCAAGGTTTAAAACACAACAATAGAAATATTTAAAGTTATAAAAAAGATGGTTTAAAAAGCCGCGAACTATGACAGTTGTTTTTAGTGATGCCATAGAAAAAAAGTGATATACCGTGTAAATAAAATTTCCCAACATTTAGGGGAAAAATCATGTTATTTTATGCAATTTCAAATTTTCGTTTTTTTTATTTACACCAAAAATGATTTGAACATGCTGTTTTTAAATCAAATTAAAAAAAAAGATTACATAATATTGTTTGAAAAAATATAAAAATATTTTTAGTGAAATCATTAAAAATGAAAATAGGTTAAAAAAATACTGTCAATTTCCAGTTATCACCGTATTTTACAATTTTTCTGGAAGTATATGTACACTATAGTGTAGCAAATCAATTTTATTTTTATGTTATTCCTATTTTTTCCATGCATTTATCATTTCCTCACTTTAGCGTTTTCCTCAGTTTGACACTTTTTTGCTTGCTCCCTTAAAAAATGTAAAAAGGGGGTTTTACTGTATTAAATTGTGGTACAACAAAAGAGTGTGTTTATGTGTATTTGTCAGTTATCAATACAGTTTTGAAATCAGTTTATAGAAATGTTTCCCAAGAAAATGTTGACGTGTTAATTTACGTAATTAATAATTCTCATGACCCGGAATCGTTCTGTTTCCAGTCGGAGCTGGTCCCGGCTCTGAACCAGCAGGAGTGGCTGCTGAAGATCTCCCGGGTGTTTGCGACCCGGGTGTTGGGGTTCACGAACGCAGGCCAGGCAGGGCTGGTCTACAACGGGAGAGTGCTCGGCCCACTCGGGGACGAAGAGACCTTCGACATGGAGGACTTCGCACTCCTGGAGAGGTGACAAGTTAATCATCGTTATCTGTTATTTATTTATTTATTTACTGATATTGTCCATTTATATGATTCATAGGGTATTAATATAACAATATAAGAACAGTTAATAACATTTAAAAAATAAGAAAGAAGCATTTTCAAACATAAGGGACATCGAGACAAGATCTGGACTATTTATTTAGTGCTTGTTTAAATCGCTGTAGACTTAAACCAAAAAAGTCCATATCTTGAGTTTACAATACGACAGACGGGTCATTGGAGAATTAAGGTCATAGTTTGTTCTATGCTGATCGATGAACATTACTTCATTGTTTCTCAACCTACGAGTCAGAATGTGGAATTATTCTGTTCACAAATCCAAAATCCTTCTGCAAAACCCAAACCATAGATAAAGCAAGCCAATAGGGTAATTTCACTTTGTTTTTTAAACAATTTTTTTAAAATTTGTAATTTTGAATTCCCACAAAAACAGTAATTGTACTGGCCACGCCCTTAATACTTAACGATTTATGTTAATTTTTAACTTTGTTCCTAACCGTTAAAATTTTTATAGAACATCGCCACGAATATTGACGTCACAACTATCAATGCCAAACATGTCACGTTTTTCTACTGGCATATTTTTTAATAATTTCTTTTTTAATGTTATATATGAAAATATTTCAATTATTCCTAAATCCATTTCATATATTTTTATCGGTATTCCTAGTATGCGATTTTCCCTTATTGTAGAAATTGAAATAAATTCATTTCAAATGGATTCTTTTTGATACCCCACCCCACTTTACCGCCTTTTCATTTTTAAATAATGATCCCCCATACATCATGTTTTTTTTTTGATTCAGGATGAAAAATAAGTATCCTATTTTACCTATATTGAGAAAATCTCTCCAGCTATCCCTATGAAAAAAAAAGTCAATCAGTCTCTCCGTTGAAACGTGAAGGAAACACAAACGAACACACTTTCGCATTTATAATATTAGTATGGATGGCGGGGGTATTATTTGTATTTATTTTTTCAGATTCAGCAATCAAATATATGGAGATAAAATTAAGAAAGCGCTCTACCCCGAAACATCTTCTGATAATGACGTGATCCTTAATGAAGGTATGTTTGATTTGTACCATTTTGCGTTTAAACAAATCGTCGTCTTGATGGTAAAATTAAATTTTAAAAAAAGAAGACTTTTGATGCTCATTTATTAAATTAACACCCAGAGGGCTCTTACTTTAAACATTTGAAATGTACATAAACTATACGCGGCATAGACAGGCGCCGTGGCGCAGTTGGTTAGACGGCCAACTCTGAAACTGGCGTCGCGGATTTGATTCCCGCCAGTTGCAAAATAATCCAAGAAACGTTTTTTTTCTCAATTGGTCTGGGTGTTGTGGTGTATTTTTCGTTACCTCCTTCCATATCCCCTCTACCCCACCTGCTGGCAAGCTTCAAAATAGAGGCTGCTAAGCCGCCAGGGTTATTCCTTAAAAATAAAAACGTAATAATAAAAAGCGATTTGCTTATGAATGTTGATAAATCGAAAGTGATGGTTTTTGAAAGGGATGAAAATATAACTAAATGTGAGATCAGCGTGAATGGAGATATTCTGAATCAGGTAGAAGAATTTGTGTACCTGGGAAGTATTTTTACTAGGGATGGAAAGACCGAGAAAGATATTGAAAGGAGGGTGAGTGCCGGGAGCAGGGTGAACGGTGCACTGAAAGCTACTTTGGCAAACAAATGTTTATCACAGGAGGCTAAACTAGCAGTGCACAATGGAATTCTAGTGCCAACTCTAATGTATGGGAACGAAGTATGGAATTGGAAAAATGATGATGAAAGTAGGTTGAATGCTGTCGAAATGCGATCCCTCAGGTGAATGTGTGGTAAAACGATGCATGATAGGTGCACAAATGTCGAGATCCGTGAAGTGTGCAAGGCTGAGATATGCATTATCCACAGAATTAAGAATGGGGTGCTGCGTTGGTTTCGACATGTAGTATTTGTAATTATTTTTCCAATTCCATACTTCGCTCCGGTTTATTCGAGTTGGCACTAGAACTCCATTGTGAACTGCTAGTTTTGCCTTCTGCGATATACTTAATAATTAAGTTCCTATTATTTACTCAAATATTAAAATTTTCAGACCATTTCCTAAAAGTTGTAAATAACTTGTGCTGGAAAAATGGAAATCGAGTTGTGGTAGACTGGGATTTGAACCTCGGATCTTTGGTCTGTGAGTCCACAATACTACCACGTGACCACAACTTGGTTCAAATATTCAATATCAATTGTTTTAAACAAAATTTGTTGCAACAGAGAGGGAGAACATTTATTAAAAGAGAATATGGAAATCTAGGCATTTACAGGGCTCATGACATGCCTATGGGAAAATTGTGTGATGGTATTAGAAAAAATACTAGTACATTTAAAATGGCTCTGACACCATGTTTATTTTTCCAGAAGACGAGCCCATGGAGCTGTCGCCCGACGCCGTGATGCAGACCATCGCGCTGCTTGGCGCGCGGCCGGGTGGGCGCGCGCGCTTCGCCCTGCCGGCTGGGCTGCGCGCGCGTCACGCAGTGCTGACGCTGCCCGCCGAGCGCCCGAACCTGGCCGCGCTGCGCGTGCTGGCCGTGCTGGACCCCGTGTCGCGCGCCGCGCAGCGCGTCGGCCCGCTGCTGGCCGCCCTGCGCCAGGCCTTCAACTGCGAGCTCGCGCTGTACCTCAACTCGGTGGAGAAGAACTCGGACATGCCGCTTAAGAGGTAAACTGCTCTCTTCCCTCATCTATCTTCTGAACACTCTTTTTTTTATTATAACATAAATATCCAAGTTATTTACAAACAAAGTCAAGCACAGTGACAAAAGCGCTCGTTAGGACAGTTATCCGTCTGTTGTCAAACAAAATAAAATGACTGCCAGCAGTGTGAAGTTGTCGCTAACCAACAACGCTTCTGTTCTATGAAACATAGCGATATGGCTTTTCTATAGCTCGGTGCATTATTACTCTGAGTGTTTATCAGTATTTTGTTTTATAATAAACATTATAATATACCAACAATATGCTCATATACCACTGATTTTCTCAAATTAAACGGTTTGGGTAGGAAGAAATTGCTTCAAGGCAATATGCCCGCCCTTATGCATATGTATATGTAAACTGTACATGTCTATAAAGTGTTTAAATAAATAATCTTTTTTCGCCTGGACACAGAAAAAAACAGTGATAAAAGCCGATGAGATGATTGAGATTTGGATGTTTTCCAGTTTCTACCGATTTGTCGTCGAGCCAGAGATCCAGTTCGAATCCAACGGACGCATGTCCTCGGGACCCATCGCTCGCTTCACTCACCTGCCCCAGTCTTCCCTGCTCACGCTGTCCCCGCAGGTGCCCGGCAACTGGCTGGTGGAGAGCAAGCGCTCCGTGTACGACTTGGACAACATCCGGCTGCAGGACGTGGAGAAAGTGGTTCATAGGTAAGTGTTATTACTAGTACTTCGCTAAAGAGCCTGGAGCCGATGGGAACGCCTGAAAAGCTCCGACTCGCTTCTCCGAGCCACTGCAGGGTGGTTCCATTCACCGCTGTTAAGAGTTATGGCTGGAAATGCTGAGACGGGCATAATTTATTTATACTTTTACATTGTTTGTATTTTTTTTTTTATACAGAATAATGTCACTTGGGTGTTCCGTGCTGAGGGAAACATTTTACAAAATGTGAAACATGCCTAAGATTAGCTATTTAACAAAGTTAAAATAATAAAAACAATAAAAAAAACGTAATTAATCCAATTAACTTAATTATCATTAGCATAATAAACAATAAAAAACTAAAATAATCATAAAAAAACATAACCAATTCAAATAGACCAATAGAACAAATTTTATAAACAGTACACACATTTTACCTATTTGATCCACTCATCGATCTTCTAATGAAAGACTGTCTCGATAGATTTCCAGCACAACTCATAATAGAGAACTTGTGACGTCACGGCGGGACCAATTTCAAAATCGCAAAACTATAAAAAAAAATATATCGCTGATAAAACGATACATAAAAATATTTCAAAATGAATTTCAACAAATAAAAAAAAAAATAACTGTTACCAAATGATATCAATTTTATTTTATAACGGAAAACAACACTTTAACCATTTTCAATAATTTAAGTGAATCAAAATATTTTGGTTAGCTAGTCAAAATATAAAAACCGATTGAGTATGTACAAGTTTTTGTAAACAGGCTGGATTTACTCCTTGGAGAGTTATTAAAATTTAAATTCATTGAAACACAGAGAAGGAAAACATTTGTGAGAACGGAACATGAAGTCTAGGCATTTACAGGGTTTATGACCTGTAATTGGCTGGTTTGAGTAGCCACTTTACTCACTGTTACCATTTTGCCTATGTTTGAACATCCTAAAATAGGGACTCCAGATTTGGTAGGCATACTCCAGGAGTTTGGATGCTTTTTTTAAGGAAGAATAACTTATGCAAAAAGCTGTATACGAGATAAAGACGCATCAGCAGAGGCTGCCTGCCTATAACCAATAAAGATATTAATTATATTGCTCTGTTAAAATTTTAAATATTTTAATCAAGTCGCCACCACTGCTCAGTGAACTAAAACCGAGCTCGTTTAAGCGGTCCTCATACTCCTTGTTCCTTAGAGAGACTTCCGTTTTAGTTGCCCTTCTCTGGACTTTCTCCCCAACATCGCTATGTCTGTCTTAAAATAGGGACTCCAGATTTAGTAGCATACTGCAAGAGTGAATGAACTTACATTTTATAATTTTTTCCTCATCACCTTTTTTATTTATTTATTTATGGACTTAGTCCATTCAACAATGGCAAAAACATTTGCTTATAATACTTGCGTACAATCCAAATAAAACACAACTAAATAAAATTAAAGCTTAATTTGAAAAATATTTCAAGTGTATTATTGAAGTGACATATTTGCTGTAGCGAGTTTGAGCTGGAGTACCTCCTCCTGGAGGGGCACTGTTGGGACGCGGCGGCCGGCACCCCCCCTCGAGGGCTGCAGGTCACCCTGGGCACCAGCACGGACCCCACTCAGGTGGACACCATCGTCATGGCTAACCTCGGCTACTTTCAGGTAAGGAATGTCTCAATCTATGAATATCAAAATGTAGGTTCCGTATGTTTGTGGCCGCAAATCTCGGCAAAGTAATCTATGGATTGACCTTAAAAATTTACAGAAAATTGCACTTTAGCAGGAGAGTGTTTTCATGTACTTTTTATTCGGAAGTTCTAACAGAAATGGAATATTCTATGCGTTTTAAATTGATTCATAATTTGACACAGTAACAAGTACTGAATGACAGTTCTACTCAGTGCTGCCATTTTACCTATTTTAGCCATAATAAAAAGAATATGATAGGATTTAAAAATCGAATTTTATCTGAAAAATTACATAACTATTTTAAATAATTTATTTTGCCACTGGCCGGGTTCAGCTAGTCAGATCTAAAATAGTTTTCTTTAAATGCTCTTCTTAATGCTTGGCAATTGCACACCCAAATCCTACAAATATAATTGTAAAAATTTGTAAAAATGTTTATTATAAAACATGTAAAGTATGTTTTTTATTATTATTTTAGTTGAAAGCGAATCCTGGAGCCTGGATCCTCAGGCTTCGACAAGGAAGAAGTGCGGACATATACGACATAGTCGGGTAATTATTTACAAATGCCCGCCCCACCCCTAACAAGTTATATCGTCCGTGATACGGCGAGTGATACATGTCGGCCTCGTGGTGTAGTGGTCAGCGCGTTTGCGTACCACGCGAGAGGTCTCTGGTTCGATTCCCGACACGGTTGACATGAAATATTTATTTAAAAATGTGTTTTTACTTTACTCTAGTATATTTCATAGTACCGGGGCCCGAGTTATCTTCGACTGTCTATAAAGAAAAATCGATATTTGTGTACGGAAATGAGTATATTTGCATGAACATTTAATGTATCTTCATCGTTAACCTATAATTGAACATGTTAAAAAGAAAAAAATGTACGCATATTCTGCTTTTCATACACAAAACATAATTTTACTTTGTAGATGAAATTGAAGATAAATGTTGCTATGAACGAATGTATGTATGACTTTTTTACATTAATGATATTTTTTTTTTTTTTGCACCACAACAGGCCAGGAGGCCTAATTACAGTGGTGAATTACATCACAGAGCACCCAGGCTTGAGAAAAATCACATTTTAATTTTTGTGTTCTCACCGGGAATCGAACCCGGAACCTTCCGTGTGTGAGTCAAGCGTCTTGACCACTACACCACGGAGGCCGCCTCACTGTCCCTCTCCGGTTCCCGGGGTGTCCCGTGCCGAGGGAGACATTTTATATAATTTTGAAACATTCCTTCATAGAATCTTAACAGTCCAAAAACCGTGTACATTCATCAAACTGCTAATTTTACGTTTTGGCCATTAGTTACTCTGTGTCAAGGACTGTGCAGTGTCCAGTGACCGAAAAAAAAGGATGAAGAAAATAAACAGTTTGGTTTTACGAAACATGCATTTACTATTAAACAACATTAGTTCAACATCGATTTTTAAGAAAAATATGCGAGAGGTTGGGCTTATCCAGAGACCAATATACGTATAATGAGTTAGAAACTAGCTTAAATATATCTTCTCTTCAAGACTGTCGAAATAAATCCGACCTTCTAGTCCTTTTTAAAATTCTCAACTCACTCTTTGATGCGCCTGAGCTACTACTAAGCTCAATAAAATTAAAAAATAAATATCCTAACTAGAAACTTTAGACAAAACTTACTCTTTCATACCGATAACCATAAACTAACTATGGTTTCCATTCCCCTACGCCCAGAATTCTTAGATCTGCCAACAAACATACCAGTCTTGATTTCTTTGATAACAAGTTGTCTTCTTTCAAACGATCACTGAATCAAATTAAATTATAAACACCTCTCTCCCGCTTCCACTCCTACCAAGTCTCCTATATATCATTGTGTCTTTCTACTTTCCTTTATAATCATTTTCTCCGTACAAATATTTCCTTAAAAATGCCCATTGGGCGTATATATAAATAAATTTACAGACGTATTTTGAAAAAAATACCATACTTTAGAGTTTTATATACGCTGCATCTGATGTACTAACCCAGTGCCCTATGCACCGCCGGGTGCGAATAGGGGAATGCTGATGACGAAATGCATTATTTTGATATTCGTTCTAGTCACGAAGGTACGGACACGCCGCCCAATAGTACCGACATAAAGGTGCTGATCTCCTCGCTGCGTTCCCACGTGCTGAAGCTCAAGGTCGGCAAGAAGCCCGGCAAGCAGAACTTGGACCTGTTGGCCGACTCCGACGAGAAGGCCGGCGGCATCTGGAACTCCATCACCAGGTCAGTAGGCGGCCGGGGAAAGCAATATCCCTAACCCACTTTGAAAACAGTGAGTCTTCCCATTGATTTCGCCAGCACCACTTAGACTCGAAGCTTGGGCACTGGACACAAAATGGTTGTCGTTAGAGATCAAAAATGTTGACAGTCACAAATGTCGAGTGAATAAATAATATTAATAATAATTTATATTCTGATTTAAGAATCATTTGCACATCATCAAAGATCACACATTAATTTACATATTGAGGATGTTCAGTGCTACGTGAAATTAAGTATAAAACATGTTTTCTTACATGCGGTAAAAATTAGAGGATTTAATTGTGTTGCTAAAAAAAAATATTTTAAAAATTAATTTTAATGGTGAAAATTTTCCGTGAAAATTCATTACAATTTATTATAGAAATAAAAGATGTGTGATACTTAAATCAACGCATTCCAAATTTGTGCATTCGAGTCCCACTCGTCTTCTGTAGTAATAAAAACTTTTTTATGGAAATGAACCACCGTTGAACTTGGTTATAACGATCACGGACATAATGAGGAAACATTAGTAGACATTTTAGTTTGTGGTTTTCTCCATACATTTATTTACTTTTATAACGAGCGTCTCCTCGGACACACCGAACAAAAATACTGTCAACAGCTGAGAAAAAACTCTTCTTCAATTGTTTAAAAGCATAATTTTCGAAATAAGAACCCAAGTAATGAAATTCAAATGGGGGACTTACTTATTACCGATGCCGCTGGGCGTTGGTATCGGTTTACGTTTATGATACTATGTTAGTGTCTAAGTACCTAATCGGTATTTTTGCCGACAGCATTGAAAAGTATCACACGTGTGGCCGAAATTGCGTGTAAAAATCCAAGCTTTGTGAACTTAGTAAGCGCAGGCTCGGCGCCTCATTACAATTGACAACTTCTTTTGTAGTTTGTAAATGACATCTTTGTTTCGGGGGTTTTAACAATGTTTTAAAAAAAATGTTCTATGGTCAATGCATAATGAACATTACAAGTGGGTGATGTTGGATAAGTTAAAACCTAACCCTTGAATTGTAAACATGACTAGTAACAGAAGTGTTTCAATTTGTGAAAAAGTGGCAATTTTTTGTAATATAGAACGTGGCACGAAACATGCTGAAGTGTGTAATTTTTTTTCTCTATTGTATCACATTGCGAATGTTTATTATCTGAATTTGAAATTTAGAAACAGGTATTTTGTAAGCATCTATTATAATTTTCAATGGTGACATTTCAATGGCGATTGGATTTAAAAAAACCTTTCTCTGGTATAACGAGCAAATTCAGTCGGTCCCGTCTTCCTCGTAATAACCAAGTTCAACTTTACTTTGAAACTTTGAAACGTCACAGGTTCATGCGAACACGTGTTTACAATAACCAATCAATTTATTTTGATAGTTATTTCACATGATACTTGCCTTGTTCGATAGTCTATTAACCAAAAATGAAAAAATATTTAAAAAACTACTTAACTTTTTCACTATAGAGAAAATAACATGATTTTTTTAAATTAAAATTTATTATTGTTTTTAGTTCTTAAATACACCCACACATGTATCTGTACCTTAACCCTTCCTTTACTGTGCCAAAAACATCCGCGCGTTACGGCGCTGTAATGAAAGATTTTCAATCAGAAAAATGTAATAATATTTTCAATCTAATTTCTAAAAATGCAAAAAAACCATTGTCTCATGCTCGCAATGCGGGCGAAAGAACCGCCTCTGACAAAACTTGGAGAGCTACTACTAGCTGGCGTATGGTAGAAATACTGGCAACTTTTCTGTTCGCGCGTGTGACGCGTAAAATTGTCTCTCTCGCTCTCGAATATACCTGTAGTATCGAGAGTGAGACGTAAAGATTGTGTGAGACAATGATTTATTTGGTACTCTAATAAGTTATTAGATGCAATGTGCACTAGTTACACATCACCGGGGAGGAAGAGTTAAAGGATAAGCCGCGGGATTCACGTTGAACGAACTATTCAGAAAATAATATTTTTGTGATTTTTGCATTTTCCAAAATATGATAACTTTTGAACCAAATGAGATAATTTCAATCTACAAAAAACTTTCAATGTAAAATAATGATTATTTTACATATTCTATAACTCCATAATTTGGGACCCTTCTGATTCAAACCACATCCCGAAAATAGGGAAGGTTCAAAAGCGATTTTTGCGATACTTATAACTTAAAGAAAATAATAATTATCCATTCTTGTATCCATTGTTACTTCTAGCAGGGATGCCGGATTACAACACCCTCGAATCTCAAATTTTTCTCGGGTAGCTATCTGCTTTCTATTAATTAATTTCTAACTTTTGTTTACAGTCTGCATTACCTGATGGGTTAAACAGCCCGTAAAGTAATACAGACTACAATTGTCAAATGGCTGACTACTGATGGCTGACTTCGGTGTTTTATCCAAGTTTAAAATAGCTTATTGCAATAATTTCTGCATTTTTAACTTTAAAAGGCAAATAGTGGACTCTCATGTTTTATCCTTTAAGGTACAGATATACGGTAAAACCCCCTTTTTACGTTTTTCAAGGGAGCAAGAAAAAAGTGTGAAACTGAGGAAAATGCTAAAGTGAGGAAATGAAAAATGTATGGAAAAAATAGGAATAGCAGTTCAATGATTTCACTAAAAATATTTTTATATTTTTTAAACAATATTATGTAATCTGTTTTTTATTTGATTTAAAAACAGCATGTTAAAACTATTTTATGTGTAAATAAAAAAAAAATGAATTTTCATTAAATAACATAAAATATTTTTTCCCCTAAATGTTGTGAAATTTTATTTATACGGTATCACTTTTTTTTCTATGGCATCACTAAAAACAACTGTCATAGTTCGCGGCTTTTTAATCCATCTTTTTTATAACTTTAAATATTTCTATTGTTATGTATTAAACATCGCAATTTAATTATATTAAAACTTTATTGTTTCCAAACATTTGTCAACTGTGTATCATGATTTGTACAAGTCAATGTGACGTTTTTGTTCAAATGAAAACTAAGACTAACCCTAAAAGAAGACACTTTAACAAAAAAGTCAATTACACTGTACCTGCTTTGGATTTAGGTTAAGACAATAATTTATCCTTTATTAGTTGTTTACCTGTTTTTATTCTTCATTCGCGTGGCACACGCGGTGGCGCGCGGGCCGCGGCATCATTATTACGACATAATTTTGGTTTTTTGACACATCAAATGAATTCCGATTTTTTTTTAAGCGTAAAACCGCGGTTATGAAAAATGTAAAAAACGTTGATTGGGGGGAATATTTGCATGAGAATGTATGTAGAAAAATGGGTCCTGAACATTTCGATGTAAAAAGCGGGAAAACATAAAAACGAGGTTTTACTGTATTTATACACACATATATATATATAGATTTATTATTTTAATTTAGGCTGCTTCTTAAATATATTATAATTTCTGTTTTTTTTTTTTATTTCATTAATGCATGCCGACTTCTGCAGTTTTGTTTCAAGGTAAAATATTTTTTACCTACATTGATTCTTATTTTTCATGTCATCATTTTATCATCATTACAATTACTATAGTAGGGCCAATTTAATAGGTCACATTTGACGCTTCATCAAAATTCAACAACATAACCTTGTAAGGGCGGTAGTAAAATATTATTTATTTTTTCGTATTTAGAACTGCGCAATTGCTTAACTTTTTTCAATTACGATTACATATTTATTGTAATAATGACAAAAGAAGGTAATTTTACGATTTACTTTCACTAATAAACCATTCTAAACATAATAAACTTTTTCTGTTCTAAACGCCGTTACAATGTTGCATCAGCGAACCCTTTTTCTTTTTAAACACTAGGGATGTTACGCAGAAAAATCGAATGTTGATAGTTTTGTTAAATTATGTACATATCTTATTTTATTCCTTAAATTTAAGATAGAAAATAATAATGGACAGGGATTCGACTTATGATTTTGAAAATAAAATTACAATACCTATAAGTACTTTTTCATAGCGACTGAATTCAATTGACATATATTATGTTTGAAGTCCGAATCGATTCATTCACTTTAATCGATGTTTTTAAGCAGGTCACCTCACTATGAAGCTTAAACCGACAAATGTCAAATGTGACCTATTAAATTGGCCCTACTATAACTTACAATTTTATTTATTAATATCCTCGGGAGCCAGACGCCAGCGACTACCTTTATTGAACGTAGTTATACAGAAAGCAGCCAGCTATAGAAAAGTGAAACTGAGATAATAGCCATTTTGCGAAAAGAGTGAATTATAAAATCTACACAATAGTTTGAATGTTTTTACTTTTACTATGAATACATAAGTTTTTTTATATATTACAAACAAGAATCTTATTGTGTATTTGACCAGTTTAAAAGATTTTTAAAGTACCATAAGATTTTTCTAGTTTTGTGGGTGTTTTCTGCAAAATGAGAAATGACGTTTTTGTGATCGACACCTTTTTCCGGATGTGATTAATACAGTTTTTTTTTTTTATGAAAGCGGTCTGGCTATTTTCAGCAGAACAAAAAATCGACCTTACTGCACCCGATAACATAAATATCTCATTTTTCCGATATTGTGGACTGGCTGCTTTAACTGCATAACTACGTTCTATTCATTGTCTGTGTCCAGACAAATGAAGAGTACTATAATAGTTTTGTTTGTGAAATAGAACCAGAATTCTGGATGAGTGTTTTACGCAATCGAAATCAACGAATAAGTCCGCTTCCTAGTGTCGCAGTTGGCGCGTTCGCTTACCATCCTCGAGGTCCTGGGTTCGTTTCCTGGCAAGATCGACATTAAATATTTATTTTAAATGGCAACTGTAGCGTAAGACCGATCGCCTTTTTTTTTAATGTAAAAGATAATCGAGATACACTACTTTAGATATCTATGACATTAAATTTCTTAGAGTTTTTTAGATCAGTTTATCGTTTGCGCTTTTCAATGACGTTTCGACCCGATGATGGACCTCGCAATGTGATCTGCAACTTAGCAAACTATGCGTTGAAGTGACACTCAACCCTGGAAATATTATATCATCTGTACTTATTTTCTGACAATGATTCGGATATTTGGCGATCAAGATGTATGGAGTTCTTCTGTATTTACAAAATATATTCCCAATGAAGCAGATAAATCATCTCCTCTGGGGTGGTATTCTGAATCTTCTCTATCCCTTAAGCTAGGGTTTCCTAGGACAGCGGTGCCCGTATCTTAACGGCCGTACTGAACGGTGATGCGGTTGACAGCCGTCGTAACGGTGACTAGAGACTGGTTTCCTAGGAAAACGGCGTTATCAACACCATTTAACACCCTTTTCATAAGAAACCATTCTCTAGTCACCGTTACGACGGCTGTCCATCGCATCACCGTTCACTGCGGCCGTTAAAATACGGGCACCGCTGTCCTAGGAAACCCTAGCTTTAGAGAGTGATTAATTTGGGAATTTTTATTTTTCGCATGCACCTAAACTTTGCTTCATTTATAGCCACACTGATGATTAAACGTCAAATAAATACAGACACGTGAAACCGTACATGAAGATATTTATTTAGAACATTATTGCGGCCTTAAGCATTACTCCAAACACTCTTAACCAGGTTGAATTGACCAAACCGCATTTGTTTTTTTCTGTTTTTAAACAGTTTTATATGTTATAAAATAAAATAAATAAAACAACTTTGTTTTTAACCACTAATTTTAATTTTTCACCTACCGGTTTCAAAGTAAACAAGCTTCTTCGTCAAGGTTTACGTAACTAATTAATTGATTCCTTTTTTTAATTTTTTTTTTTATCATGTTCAATAAATACTACATGTGGACCCAATAAATCAAGTCGTTTTTTTTCCTTACACGGGTGGTAATTTGATATCATTATTTTCGAAGTAAGCCAGGAGAGGACTAAAAGAAGTATTGTTTATTTGGTTATTAATTATTGTTTTCTTATTATGAATCGCTTTTTTCATTTCTAAGATTTCTAAGTTGTCTAATTTTAATATTTTATTTTCAACATGAAGTACTTTTGATCCAGTGTCTTTATTGAAGGTATGATTATTTTCTATCTGATGATTTGCGAATTCAGAAAAATGATTATTATTTAAGCATCTCAGCATCTAGTTTTATATGTCATTTGACGTTTAATCATCAGTGTGGCCATTATATAAAGCAAAGCGTCGTCACATTAAAAAAATAAAGATCTCCAAATTAACAACTCTCTAGGGGGTAGAGAAGATTCATAATACCACCCCTGGTTTGTTTGACTGAATGGCACTATCTATTTTACTTCTACCCGCTTTTATTTTTTAAAAAAATTAGCCTTTTTAAACATTTTAACACAACAAGTTATGAGCTAATCTTTGTTTTGCGCTCATCTCTTTTGGCGTTGTTTCCAGCTCATTCTCGGCCGGCGACTCGGGAGACAAGGAAGAGGAGGTGATCAACATATTCTCGGTGGCGTCGGGCCACCTGTACGAGCGCTTCCTGCGCATCATGATGCTCTCCGTCCTCAAGCACACCAAGACCCCGGTCAAGTTCTGGTTCCTCAAGAACTATCTCAGCCCGTCACTGAAGGTGAGACGCGACCATTTTACTACAGACTGTAAAATCCGCCTTGTTGTGTAGTGGTCGGCATTCGCCTACCATTCTTGAGGTCCCGGGTTCGATCCCCGACAGGGTGGATGTGAAATGTTGATGTTAAAGGTTTTTTAAAGTCCTCACCTCACATGTTTGACTGAAACTAAGCTCTCAGCTCAATATGTTTTAGCCTGTCCAATATCATTCTCAAGATTCAATAAAAGGCTCATTCCAAAAGTATAAAATACAAGTGTTCTAATATCTGCTAAACAAAATGGATTTTTTACCCTTGAAAATAGACGCACTATATCTGAATTATGCTATTTATATAAATTATTAAATAATAAAGTAGACTCTTTTAACCTACTCTCCAAACTTAATATTAATGTTTCCTTTTGCGTGACAAGAAATAAGTATTTATTCCATCTGCCAGTCTGTAGCACTAACTATGCACAACACTCTTTCCTCTATCGTTCTTGCTCTAACTATAATGCTTTTTTTTCATCTATTGATATATTTAACATGCCCCTTAATTTAAATAAAAATAAATTAAGACTGATTCTTTCTGGCTGAGATACGATCCCACTTGCTATTTAATGATGCTCACACTTACACACGCCTGAACACTTAGTCCCACATACACACTTACTCTTATAGAAATAAACACGACTTTTTGTTGTACCACAATTTAATAATTATGATTTTTATTTAGAAACTTCGCTGGTCTGTCTTTAAGCCGTATCTTTTTTATGTTATTATATCATTGTCGACTGTTTGTTTCTATAAAATAAATAAGTAACAAACGTGAACCAACGTAAATATTTCAGCAATTGGGAGATCAGAAAAATATCACAAGTATCAGTAAAAACCTTCTATCTTTAATCACTAATCACGAGGACTCTAAAATCAATGTTGTAACTTTTTTGTTCGTATAGTATAATCAGTGTAATGGTTAGTGCGTTCGTTTACCATGTTTGAGATCTCCCAGCTGTGATCCCTGGCGTGAGGGATGTGAAATATTGGTTTTAACGGTGGTCCTCAGTCCTCAGATGTGGTGTTCAGTATGTGGCTGGTAATCCGTAGAAGAAAGGTATTTTAACCTTTCGTGAAGAGTGAAAAGTAATATGGTAATGTTTCTCTGGGTAGTATTTGTGATATCAGCCCTGAAGATGGACGAAGCTAACAAAAAAGACAAACAACACACAGCGTATTGACTCCGAGTAATATCATCCTTATTCAAAAGGTTGTAAAAAAAAAAGCTTAAGCAAAACGGTTCTTACAAAAGCTTCCACGAGACTCAAATTGAGAGATTAATAATCCAAATATCTTTCCTCGTAGGATATTCTTCCCTTCATGGCCAAGGAGTATGGGTTCGACTACGAGCTGGTGCAGTACAAGTGGCCGCGCTGGCTCCATCAGCAGACGGAGAAGCAGCGCATCATCTGGGGCTACAAGATCCTCTTCCTCGACGTGCTCTTCCCTCTTCATGTCAAGAAGATAGTCTTCGTGGACGCTGACCAGGTAGGACAGAGGAGTCTCCACCGGAAGTTCTAGATAGACTGGAATACACTTACAGTGGCGAATGAAAATCACTGCAGAATCCATTGTGTTTAATGAAATACAATGGAAAAACTTAAATATACAAATTATCATGATAGATTTTCGTGTTTCAATATATTGAATAATCAAGATCGTTATTAACTGCTGTTACTAATATTGTCTCTTCCCCTTCTATAACTTTATAGTTTTCGGATATTGTTTATAATGACTCGTACTTTTTTAGATTGTCCGAGCTGATATGAAGGAGCTCGTGGAGTTGGACTTGGGAGGAGCTCCGTACGGATACACTCCCTTCTGCGAGAGTCGTGTGGAGATGGACGGATTCAGGTTTGCCTCAGTTTATCGTATAAACATTTACTCCAGCAATTTGCACTCTTTAATATACAAATCGCATCTGGCACAATCAAATCTATTTTCTCAGATAATTGGATTTGAAAAATAACGCTTCATTTTCAAGTTCTACTGATTACCCTAGTTTTTATATTATTATAATACCCCGCAAATCGTCAGAAACATTTTGTATCGAGCCCCTGTTTATTCGAAATCCACTCGATGCAAAAAAAGAGCGGGAAAAAGAGATGCCACAGTCAAACTCCCTCATCCGGGATTCCAACCGGAATTCAGAACCCTATTTCACACACAGCCGTATCTTCATCTGCCCAGATTCGGACAGGCGTCGACGTGGCATTTGCATTCAGCGGTGCGTAATGAGATTGGTGTTGCAGGTTCTGGAAGCAGGGTTACTGGAGGAACCATTTGCAGGGGCGGCGCTACCACATCTCCGCTCTGTACGTGGTGGACCTCGGGAGGTTCCGACGCATCGCGGCCGGGGACCGCTTGCGCGGACAGTATCAGGCCCTCAGCCAGGACCCGAACAGCCTGAGTAACCTCGGTAAGGGGGGGCAGTACCGAGAGGCGAAAATTGTTGTGTGATTATAGAATCATTCTTTTGGTGACTTTTATGAAGGGCGTCAGTGTCGAGGGTCTAGCGAGTCGAGTAATATTACTAATGATTGAACTGTTAATTTTATATGGATGGTTAGGTAAATATCCACAGTACACAGTGATTGAAATCTCAGATTGAAATTTGTAAATCTCGTGAGAAATAAATTGCAGGAACTATTACTAATATTTTCTGTTATCAATAACATATCAACACAGAGATGAAGAACATTTTAGAGAAGGTAATATAGAAGTCTAGGCATCTACAGGGCTTATGACCTGTCATTGGCTGGTTTAAGTGGCCACTTTACACACTGTAACATTCACCATTCTGCCCATCTATATTTGAACATCTATATTCCTTCAATTCTTTCATGTGTGATATTAAAGAGCTGCCTAGACTTCTATATTACTTTTTCTAAAATGTTCTTCATCTTTGTTGTAATATGTCTTCTTGCCCACACTGATCATCGTGGTTTCAGATGTGACAGGGTTTAAAGAACACCTTTATATTCATTCATTCATCATATCGAGTCTGTCCAACGCTGTTTTCCAAGAAAAGTGGCATGGTAACCCGGATTGCAAAAGGGGGATTATTCCTATTTTGAAATAGAGCAATCTCTCAATTTATCTTCATTGGAGAAACGTAGAATGGAGGCGGATCCGGAAAGTAGGTTCCGTTTGTATTTCTTGCCATCGCAGCGCTGCGATGCCAGTTCCGCGCATGCGCGGTTCTTACCCTGACCAATCGAGAAAGAGTTGGCACCATTATGATTTAGCCGACTGTTGTGTACGCTTCGTGGTGCTCGTTTGAAATGCCGAATAAAATTGAAAATCCCGCCGCTTGTGAGATGAGGTCTGTAATTCGTTCAATGCGAAGAACATTTAACCAGTCAGTCATTCATCAACGTGTATGGAGAACATCTGATAAGTGATGATAGGGGAACCGGTGAGACAGTTCGACGGAGGTCATGATAATGTGCATGGAATACAAATTGTTATGAAGGAATTCGGATTATGTACTTGTGTTCTTTTACCTGTCACTTAGTAAATAACAATGTCTTTCTTGTATTGATTAACGGTGTGTTTACTTTTCCAGATCAAGATCTACCTAACAACATGATCCACCAGGTGGCCATCAAGAGCCTCCCCCAGGAGTGGCTCTGGTGTGAGACGTGGTGTGACGATGCTTCCAAAGCCACTGCGAAGACAATAGATCTTGTAAGTTTGTCCCTAACCTTCACCTTCGTAACAATTAATTGATTAATGTCACTCTTTGAACTATTTAAACCACGTGAAAAAGTATGCTCTGTTTCGTTTACTTCCTAAGCAAGTGTGGCCGCACCGTGTACATCTAAAATTATTTATTTATTTAATTTTACAATACGCCCAAGGGGCATTTACAAAAAATATTCAGGTAAGTACAAACATAGTAAGTAAAAATTTAAAAGAGAAACAACGCTTTTTTGTATACATGTAGAAACAATAAAAAGCATACTGCTATGCAAAATAAAAAGTGAAACTTTACATAGTAAAAAAGAAAAAAAATTATACGGATATAAGAAAAGTAATTGAATTAAAAAGCAAATTGTAAATAACTTGTAAAGAATTTAAACAAAAAATAAATACTTTTACATATACTTATAAGTATAAAAATGATGTATTAACAAATTATTGTTAAAAACAAATAATAAAAATTAGTTTACAGTAAGTATATATAAGATAACATAATATCTGGTGCAAAAAATTTTTGATACATTAATTTCAGAAAAAGATAATAATAAATAATATTACACATCAAAAACAGAGAAAAAATTGTATGAAAAAGAAAGTTTTATTAGGACATTAATAATTGGTTTCAAACAGTGCATTTAAGAACGTTTTAAAATGGATAATTGTCGTATTAAAAATGTCTATTTCACAAGTAAATTTGTTGGCTAAGGAATGTAAACGCGGAATCGGAGAGTGTCGTGCATAGTTAGTACCTACGCATGTACTCGTAGTTGCAAACAACTCCGTACTTCTATTGACTCGATTAAATATTTTGAAGTTAATGAGATTCAGGAGTTCACAACAATCGAGCTCCGAATTTAAAATTTAAAATAAAAAAAGAAGGTCATTTATTTTTCTACGATCTTCTAATAAAATGAAATTTAAAGTGTCTAAACATACGTGTAATTTATGTTATCTAAGGGAATATTTCATTTAAAATTTACGAATCTCAAATACTTTTTTTGAATTCTCTCTATGTTCCTAATGTGTAATTTATACTGAGGAGACCAAACAATGGAATTATATTCTAACTGACTACGAACTAGTGCTACATACAAAATATTTATTACTTTAAGTTAATTAAAATATTTGACAGTGCGAAGCAGGAAACCTAATGTTTTCATGCTTTTGTTCGTTATGTTGTTAATATGATTAACAAAATCTAATTTTACATCAAACACTAAACCCAGGTCTCTTATTTCGCTCACTCTTTTGAGCAATATATCATTTATAGTGTATTCATACATAATACGTTTTTTTTTACGACAGAAAGTAATTGATTTACACTTACTTACATTTAAAAACAAATTATTTTGTATGCACCATTTATTTAGTTTATTTAAGTTTAACTCAAGTGTTTTACAATCATTAACATTTAATATTTCCTTATATATGTTTATGTTGTCTGCAAACAAGACAACTTCTACATCCTCAAAAATGGAAACAATGTCATTAATGAAATTTTAAAACAGTACTGGTCCCAAGTGACTTCCCTGTTGTAATTTATGCACAAAGGAGTATGGTACTTTGTACAGCATCACTTGTCGAAAATCTTCCTTTGAATTTATCAATACTTTTTATCCTTTTGACATGGCGATGCCAATGATTGGTGTAAATATTTCAAAGAAAATGTAGATTCCTTTAAATTGTAATGAAGCAACAACAACTAAAATATTCACTCAAGGTTTGACTTTTCTAATTACTCAAGTTGCCATTCTTTCAGTGTAACAACCCTCAGACGAAGGAGGCCAAGCTGACTGCGGCCGTGAGGATAGTCCCCGAGTGGACGGAGTACGACGAAGAGGTGAAGAGACTGCAGCAGCGCGTCAACAAGGGCTTCTATAGCCAGGACGTGGAGCCAACGCTGGAGCAGGATACATCACACTCGGGTATGCAGCAGCGCGTCAACAAGGGCTTCTATAGCCAGGACGTGGAGCCAACGCTGGAGCAGGATACATCACACTCGGGTAGGACAATTGTCAGCAGTAAACATCTAGGACTAGAGAACCTGATGCCAAATAAAGTAGGCATGCCCGGTTAAGGCTCTCGTGTGGCATCTGCAATATGTGGCCTAGCCAACCGAATCACTTCTGCTTGTTGGACACAACATCCACGAGTCGATTTATTTTACCAGAAATCTAGAGCGTCGACCAAAGAAGCAACTTAGCATATTCTGTTTAACACAATACATTGATCAACATTAATTTATTACACGGGACAATTAACTCAATAACGAAATGGGATGACATATCCAGTGCAGCATCCCGGAGTATATTAACTTCACGGGAGCACATAACGGCTGCAAAACCGGTCGGTAATGAAATAAATAAGAAGAGGTTTTTATCATTGTTTCGAGTATCTCCAAATGTTTGTAGACAGGCTGAATTTCCTCCCTAGGGAGTTATTTAGATCTAAATTTGTTGCAACAGAGATACACCTCACAAAAGTCAACAGATAGAAGAGTTGAAAAAATGTGGATGTTTAAACATGGGGAGAATGATGAATGTTACACAGTGAGTAAAGTGGCCACTTAAACCATATTCAATAGTAAATCATCCATGTAAAATACAAGCTTTGCTGGAGACAGTATTCAAATCCCTTCATGAAATGGCTCCAAAATACCTATCGGACCTTTGTATTAGGGAAAATACATGTCGAAGAAAATCTACTGTTAGGTCAGCATTTGATTCAGGCAGAGGAAAACTTGTAGAAATCCGGCACGCCTCAAACACTAGATTCGGAGATCAAGCTTTTGCCATTGCCGGCCGCTCTGCCCGGAACCGATTGCCTTCAAACTTAGGAATCATCGACAGTCCCAGTCAGTTCGGATCCCAACTAAAACATCACTTCTTTATTATCATACCCTCAATTTTAAATCAGAAAATACAATGTCACTTTAGCTTAGATAGAATGTAAGTTTAAGGATACAATTGTAAAGCGCCCTTTGGGTGATTTTCACAAAAATGGCACTATATAAATCAGCCAAATATTATTATTAATGACATGTTATAAGCCCTGTAAAATGATTCTTTATTCCGTTCTCAAAAAGGTTTTCCCTCTCTGTTGTGACAAATTTAGATCTCGTTTTTTTAAGAATATATTTTAAGAGTATTTGTTTTCTTTTTAGAAACACGAGAGCATCCAATTCACTCAGAGTTATGATGTGGAGGAGCGGTCACCGGCGCTTGCAGAACCAGCTCGGTGCTTCCCGAAGAGAACTATTGTGATATACTGTAATATACTGCCCACCTCTCTTCTCTTATTATTCCCTCTCTGTCCCTCTCACCTGTGGCCGCATCATCAGTAGAAAAATCCGATCCCGTATGAGACTTATTTATGATTTATTTTTTACATTTCAGTTTTTGCTAACTAATACGGATTAAACGGATTCTCGCAATGCTGTCATAACTCGATATTTGTTTTCAATCACAGGTTTCTCGTGAGATAATAAGTATTTTTTTTATCAAAAAATAAACTCTCTGGCATACCAGACAACATATCCGTTCAACAAATCTGTCGATGTATGTAATTCTGCAAAGCGATTCAGTTAGATTTGATTGAATCTAAATGCGTTTTGGGGGAATATTAAAATGAACTCTTTTAATTCGTGCATACATGAAAAATCCATCATATGTGGTTTGGATCATCATATTAATGTTGAGTTAACCTTATTTAGTATCTGAAATATTTGAGGCATGTTTTGTACACTTACAAATCTTAGGATTTGAGTTAGCTCAACTTCCCAAAACATAAAATGAATGTTTGAAAATTGCTTCGCATTTTTAAAGCATTGTATGCGAAATAGATTGGGATTAAAAGGATTCAAATTTAACTTGTATATTTTAATATTATTTTTCTACCGTTTTTAGTTTAATGCTTTAAATGAATATATTTTCTTTTAATTCAGCATCCTGGCCAATACGGAAGTGCCATTTTCTTGCTAAAATTATATTGAGCTAAATTGTTGTAATACCGAACATGTTCAAAGATTTATCGGCCAGTAATAATCCACACTGAATAAATTGCACGTAATTATAACATGCATAGTTAGTGACGATTCAGTGATCTTTAAATACAACAAAAATATTGCTGCAATTTATTATTTTAGCCTGCGGCAATAACTTCCCAAGATCGAGATAATAATAACTGGTCAATCAAAGAACTGTTATTATTTAAAATGTAACATATCTAGAAATCCGATATTGAAGTAAATATATATGCAGATGTTTTCATAAGGAATATCATCAAAATAATATTGAAATTGACTTAAATAATTGAAATGAACTTCACAAATAAACGTTTGAATTTCCTTATAGAAACTTATATTCAGTTTTATTCATGTGTTCAGTAGGCCCCTGTATGAATAAGCCATTTTTTGTGATGGTCCACATTTGATACAAACTATACTGTATGGACAGATCACACTAACATGATTGTCATTTTGTGTATTCATAATATTGTCATTCTTGCGCAAATGACATTACAAATATATTTACTTATTCGTGCTTAGGGTAGGAGATTTAAGTCAAATATGCATAATCATATTCTTAGTCAATAGCGTTTTATTATAAGGAATGTCAATACTGCTGTCTGTAGTATTTTTCAAATCTTAAACGATTTAAAAAGTCACAAGGTTTTTTTTTCTGTTTAAATGTTTACAAAATACACACACTTATAAAATCCTCATCATAATATATTGGGTCCTTTTATGGAAAGTGCACACTTTTTGAGAAGTAATTAACTAATGTTTTGGTACTTTTCAAGTTTTGCTCACGTGTCATTTACATTATTTCTAAAGTTTTCTGTTGCAATTTTGATGATTGAACATTTTGACAGATGAGGGAATATTTTGTATCTTTTAGATAGTGATAAAAAATGCTAAGAATGTGGCATATGTTTTTGTTTTGCCATGTTCTTTTGTTTCATTCTTCCTTCAACATGCTTCATACTAACGTAAAGATGTTTCTAATACTTGTGTAATATTTAGTGTTTTGTATCTTACGCTCGAGAGTACTTCAAATATCAAAAGGTACCTAGCCACCATTCAAATGTGTTCTCCAAGAAGTTCATTGCTACGATTGAAATCTTTTATTTATTTTAAAATTGCATTTAAATCTGTCCTTGTCAAAAATCAGAATTAGTTTTTAAAATGTACTTTAACTCAAAATTGTTTCTAAATCCGAGCAGCGCTGGATCTAACAGAATATAGCGCCTCGTCACTCGGGATGGGGAATATACAGGTTTGTTAATTAATACGAGCATGTTAAGGTGTCCAGTTCTTTATGCCAACCGAATCTATGGTAGGTCTGGCTCTGAATCAGAGTGCCCGAGTTTTAAAATGTGCTTAAATACATTGTTTAGTTTCAAAACATGCTTATATCCCATTATTATTAAATATTAACCCATTGTTTGAGGTGATCTTTGTAACTTTTAGTCATGTTTTGGAACAGAAAAGAATCGATAATATTTTTGTATTATTGTGACATAGCAAAGCAATCATGACAGAAGAAATTTAACACTTTTTTTTTTAAGGTAACCGAAATGCACAAAAATGTGCTTTCTGAAGTGCACAAATGTGTGCAGACTGTAATCAACGTGTTAAGTAACAATCATGTGTGAAGGGTACTGGCAAAAACGAGCTCATTTATTAACAAATGTGATAATAAAATGTATTTTACATAGAAAAAACCAACAAAAATGTGTATTAAAATTAAAATACTATGACATACAAAAACAATCTCGTTGCAGCAATTGTCGCATTTTGACGGTTTTAATGCCAGCCGTGTGATCGTTTATTTATTTCTTACAATTTACAAAATGAGACAGATTTGGAATATTCCATTCCATAAAACTCATTCAGGAGAAAAAAAGACATTAATATCTCGAAAATCAAATAAATGCAATGAGCCTGTTTTGTGAGCCCGACCCTTCATGCACAAGTCTCATTTAAATGATGCATAAATCGATTTAAATCGAGATTTCTGAATCTTCCAATATTATTACAATCATAATCAACCTTTAAGGCCCAGTTGTTTGATCGTCAGTAAAAGTAAAGTTTTATTATAGTTTAATTTACCAACGATTTTGATTTTACTATCGTTCTACTATCAGTTTGTTGTTTCACCCGCATTTTTACTATGGTAAAATGTAACCACTAGTTTTTCGATTCCAAAGCTCAAAAATGGAATATTGTTCTTTATTCATTTTTTACAAATGGTTACACTGTGGAATGTGACTTTGAAAACGTCAAAACACCGAACAAATTAAACCACGTGACAACATGGCATGGGTACTGAGTAAACGCAATGAAATAACATCGGTAAACATAATCTTACAATTGTTTTTTTTTAAATACAATTTAATGAAATAAAATCCGAGTTGAAATAACAATATTATAATATCTTATTAGAAAGCAAGAATGATAAGGAAAAATAAATGACAACTAAAATACTGTCAATCCAACAAAATAGCAAATTTTAGCTCTGGAATATTATAATGTAGGAATATAATATAATATCTATATGTTCTTTGTTCATGCCATTATTTTTAAACATTTTTAAAAACTTTAACCGATTTTTTTTTTAAAAGACAAGATTTGACTGACACAAAATTGTCCGTCCGAGGTTTGGTGGAATAAAACTGCCAAATTGTTTTCGTTTTCTTGACAATAAGTACAAAATTGTATCATTGAAAGAACCCTCTAATTCATAATAAGCGTAATCCATTCCGTATTCGTAATTAAAGCAATACTGAGAGACGTGAGCAAATAACGACAACCGGTAAACGTCAAAAAATGACGCCATCTTGATTATTCTACTATAGTAAAACGTTTTACTCACCAACATTGGCGGGTTAAAATTTTAACTAATGGTTAAAGACTTTTACTATCCACCGTTAGTTTAGTGGAAACAACCCATTTTGTCAATGTTTAACTATTACTACAGATTTTTTACTATTACTAACGATCAAACAACCGGGCCTTAAACAGTTCAAATTTACAAACAAAAAAAATGTTTTTGGAAGTTAGGTACCTTTTGATTTTATAGTATTCATTTGTGTTTAAAACTTTTAAGGATGTTTTCCCAAGGTTGTGTTTTTTTTCCATGATCAAGCTCATAACATAATGCCACTTCTCTCACTTACTATCAATTTCAAATGTATCATAATCACAAGTCATTCCGTGTCGACTGTAATATATTTATACTGTTTTAATATGTATTTAGTATGATGTAAGATAGGTTCCAATCCTGTTGAGCTGCTCCTCGATTTGTTACTACAGTAGAAAAATAAGTCATACAAACTGATGTTTTTGACTCGTAGACTGCGGAAATTCGCATATTTAGGGTCAAATTTATGCTTAAATTATCGCACATTGTAGATTCCTTTCTAACCAAGTGATTTCCAGCTGAACATGATCATCCATTCTGCTACGATGATCAATATGCATAATATGTGTACACACCAGAAAAGACTGCTCGTTTAATATTAGGGCTCACTTCATGTTATATAAAATTTTATTTTAATTATCACAACATAAGCAAATAAAATAATTATGTTTATGATATTATTTCTTCTTACTGTGGAAATTGATTTTATTAGATTTTTTTTCCCAATATTGTTTTTAACACGTTCGCAGACACTTTTTTTTCATAGGATTCACTCATACGAACACATAATTTTCTCATTTTTTGAAATATTTCACTTCCGATTGGATCGGAGTTGATGGATTGAAATAAATCTTATTTGGCTAACATACTGGGACACTTTTGTTACATACTGTTTTTTATAGGGACACAATATCTCATCTTACTGTATTATTTCTTGTACCTTCCTGTACCTTCAGTTCGTAGGCTATATATATATAAAGTAGGCATTTACTAAATGAGAGATACAATTTAAACAGGCATAACCGCGAACGTGTTATAACCAGATTGGATTTTTGTGATATTCTATATTTGAATATTGTTAAAAAAATGTCATGATATTTTAAGATGCCAAGACTATAATACCCTTTTTCCATACGTACACATACATGTATCTGAATAAAATACATTAAAAAAAAAAATATTTGAATATCAACTTCACCAGATAAAGATTTTTATTGTAGTCTCTCACGACTAGCTCGCTAATAAGTTAGAAATGTTTTTTTTTTTAAAAAAAAAACATGAATAGAGAAATCCCCATAGAATGGTTTGCAATTTAAAAAAAACAGCAATCAATACAATTTTTTAATGAACAGCGGCTTGTTGCTACTGGAAATGCATACTATTTGTAACAGACACTTCCATTAATGTCAAATAAAAAATGTTTCAGCTCTGTGAAAATTAAGTGATCTTTTCCACACAGGAGCATAAATCTTATTCTTAATATGCAGAATGCCGTTAATGTAAGGTTATATATTCTTATAAAGACAATTTATTGATCTAAATATGTTTTCTAACACTTTAGTAGTAATTGTCCACCATTGCCAATTGGTGTTAATAAATGTGTAAAACAATGAATTATTGTTTCAAGGAGTGTCCTCACACATTATTGTGATACCCCGGAGTCAATAAACTTAATCTACATTGTCATCCTGTTTTTTTCCCCCTTTTTATAAATCCTCAATATTTCAAAATATAATTTTGTCCTGTAAAAAGTGTTGCATATAAAAAGTATTTAGAGTTTCAAAATCTTGCATTATATATTTTAATCTAACCCTTTATAGGACACCTTGAATAGTGGTACATAAAAATACCACCAGAATGTATTTTCACAAGTTGGGTATAACTTAAAAAATATCATGTGTATTTAGAGTGAATTTTTAAGATTCTAATGATGTAACTAATCGATGTAATCGAAACAAGTTTTGATTTTAAAAATTTGGGTATAAAAATGAGCATTGCTCGCAGTTGTCATCGTGTCATTTTGCATTATTACCGCCGACTGCGCTTCTTGCGTACAAGTTTGGCGCCGCAGGGCGCAAAGCATTCTGTTTTCGGGTCATTCAAAATATGCATATTTTCAACCTTTGCAGAAAATTTCTGACATTGCGCATTAAAAATTTTAGTACCATTACCATCAAATTTTTTTACTTATTTAAAAATAATAATTATAAAAAAAATGTGAAAAGACCCCTAGTGAGGTATTTATTTTCTAATGTTTCGTATTAATAAGAAGCCTTATGTCACAAGAGTATCATACGTTAGTACACTGGTATGTACCATAGCTGATCTCAGCCTCTCGCTCAGCTTTTTCAAATGCAATAATTATCTTTTAAAAGAACATATTTCATTAGGTTTTCAAGACGTTGTCGAGGCCGAGGTGATTGCGTTTCGCTACCATGGTAGGTATACCATTGCATGCAAGAGGTCTCTAGTTCAATTACCGATATGGTTGACATGAGATATTTATTTAAAAGGGTGTTTTTACACTAGAATATTTCATAGTCTCTGGGCCCCGATTACAATGGGAAGTTTACAGCTATTTTCCACCGTCTATAAAAGATAAATCTATATTTGTGTACGAAAATGAGTATATTTGCGTAAACAATTAAAGTATCTTCATTGGTAACCTTTATTGAACATGTTTAAAAGAAAAAAATGTATGCATATTCTGCTTTTCAAACAGAAAACTTAATTTTACTTTGTAGATAAAATTGAAGATAAATGTTAAAACTTCCTATTGTAATTGGGGCCCTGGACTGGTGTGTACCTGAAGCGTAAAACTAATCATCTTACCATCATGTAACAAAAATGATCAAGATACGCTGCAATTGATGTACCAAAGCAGTGCCCTATGCACCATTCGGTGTGAAAAGGGAATGATGATGATAGTAAAGATGTAAATTAACAAAAAAATATTATTATTTGGCAGGCAGCCTTTGCTGATGCGCCTATATCTCGTGTACTGCTTTTTGTCCGAGTTCTTCTTCCTTTAAAAAAGCATCTAAACGGTTTTTTAACTGATTGATCCAAATGGAATGGACAACTAGACTTGGTAATTTATTCCAGCCTGAAACTACCCTGCTGGGAAGGAAGTTTTTCTTGGGATTGAGGTGGAATTGGGGACGATAAAGCTTCCAGTTACGACCCTGTAAATTTGTGTTGGGATTTAATTGATACATCTTATACAGGCATAGTAATCATTGAGTATCTTTTAAGTTTCAATCAAGTCCCCTCTCTTCAGTCGCTCTTCCAATGGTTTAAGTCCTAGTGCTTTTAATGTACCGTGGTGAGGCATCCTTTTGAGTAGTTTGGGGATTTTTGTAGCACATCTTTGGACTTTTTCCAATAGCTCGATGTCTTTAGTAAAGCAGGTACTCCAAACTGCATATCCATATTCCAATAAAGGTCTTATATAGGTCTTGTATATTGTAAGAAATACCTCTGGAGTAATATTTTGGAATGCCTTTTGATCCATTGATACGATTATGCCGAGATCTTTTTGATGCTTTGCAGGTTTGAGTTTGTCACCACCCAAAGGATAAGTACACATTTTTCTGCATCTAGTGAGATTAGCCAGTTTTTAGTCCATTCATTGATGTGGTTCAAATCCTGGAGTAGTTGAGGGGGTATGCAAACAGTTTGATGTCATCTTGCGAAGACACTGGATTGAGATTTTACGACTGTTTTGAGATCATTAATGTACAGGATGAAGAGGATCGGGCCAAAAGGGCTAAAAAGCAGCTAAATTATATCATATTGGTGGTGAAAGGACCCGAATAAAAAACATGCAATATCCTTTTGTTGTAACAACCTTTTCATAAAAGCATTTACTTACCCGTGCTGTTTGCTTTATGACTATGACTATTAATAATAGTAGTAGTAGTAGAAGTAGTAGGGGGATAGAGAAATGTTCACTGAGTGTGCGATTCCATATCACTTTAATATGTCACCATTCTTTTAACCTAAAGTATACCTTAATAAAGAAATAATACAACATATATCTTTTTCAAATGCAAAGAGAAAAATCGTTTATATTTTTATTTTATTACACAGCTTGTAATAAGATTCATTTTGCCATCCCTTACTAAATAGACTTTTACACATTTTTAAAAACATTTTCCATCGCGGGGGACCACGTGCCCCCGCCTAGTTGCAGTCACAGCAATACACATGTTCCCGTAAAAATTCTCTTAATACTTCACACATCGAACCCACAATACATATTATATAAATAATAATAAAAACACAATCGGCGGTTAATCGTTTGCACTTTACTTATAAATAAATCAACAGATTCAACCAAACGTACGACTTCCAATCGAGGCCTATCATATCATCGGTCGTCTTGACGGTGAAAATAATTGGAAACATAAAAATGATTAGAGTTGATGTTAATACAAAAATACATCTTTCTGCCGTTAATACTGACATTAATTATTAGCCAAGTTAGTGAAACCAAGTTAGGATATATAAATTTCTGGCAAAAGATGCAAGGTATTTCTGACCATCGAGAAGACGATATAAAAAATGGAAACTCCATTTGAATGGAAAAAATTCATGATCGCGTCGTAGCTACCTTAAATTTTGAAGAGATTATTCAGAATGATGGTTTCTGTTCCAAACTGCTACAGTTCAGTATCAGTATCTAGTTAGATAGGAATGATCTGGTGATAGTTTCCGGAGAAAGAACAAATGAATTTAAAGGTTAACCTCAAAACGGAAGCTTCTGTCGTTGGTAGGACCAGTTGGAGCAAACTGGATGTCTGATATTAGGAAATAGCGACGTTATTAAATATTACTTCACATTTGTCTCAATACAGTTGGGAAATTGAGTCCATCATTTTAAATAATTACAATAGTTTTTTTTTTCAAAATTTCAGGTAGATTAACAATTTCTTCTTCGAGATTTCCATTTTTAATATGATACACCCCAATTACCAAGAATTGCGGCAGATTAAAAAATAATTTTTAATATTGGATTATGAAATATACACATACTATAAAAGATGATATCAACATGAGAAGATATATGTGTGTGAGATAGATAATACATTATAATGAGACCCTGTGTGTTATAAATGATGTATGGCCCGGTCGCCGCAAGGGTCGCGTGAAACTTTAACCGTGCGGCGTTCGAGCCGCTAGATTTCAAAATGCAAGATGAAATATACGCATTTCTTTACGCGGTTCCAAATAACCGCGGGGAAAAGAAATAAAAATTATAAAATACATTCTTTCGATCACAGCATTCACGTTCACAGCGCAGCTTCCAGATGTTTTTAACAGTGATTTTATCGAAACTTTAAAAAACCTGAATTTGTCATGGATTTTTTGCACACCGTGCTTACGAAGAGCGGTAAAAAATTCACCGAACGCGACGTTTGAGCTCTTTAAATATTTTGAATTTAAAAATAAATGGAATCCTGCGCACCGTGCTCGCCACGACGACTGCGTCAATCTACCTTTGTACACGGCGAGTCGTCGTAACAAATCGCATTACAAATGGAATAGCGCTGTACAAAAATATACGGCAATATTGAATTCGCACAGCGATACGTGAATATTTTTTTCCTATTAAAATAAATTTACTAGAATTATCATTTAAGTTAAGCAAGTTTTCCTAGTAATTCTTGGCTCATTTATTGAGAATACCATTTCCGACCCCTTCCTTCCAGAGGATACTCACACTGACGCAAACGTTTCAATAAAATAAAACACATTCGCACGTCCCGTTCCGCCCCGCGAAAAGCCGCGGAAAATACAAACGTTCTTGATGATAAAAAATAATAATTTTATATACCGACTGTCCAGTATCGAATGCCAACAAGCCGGTAAAAAATATTGTATTTGGCGACTTTGGCATTGTGTCGCTGTGGCGAGTTTCCGCTTATTTTGCCCAGAAATATTTTTACTAAATTTGAGACTCGTCGAGTCGTTATTTGAACCACACATTAGAGAAAAGGTACTGTTAAAACGTCTTTTTCAACCTTTTCCAGTTTTGAATAAGGCTGCATTTTAACAATAGGCAAATGATATGTGATTTTTTAACAATATTTTGATACCACAAAACTACATTTTCTGTTGTTATTGTTGTTTTCGTTCGATACTGGGCAAATGATACATTATTCCGCAATTTAAATATGAATCTTCGCTCGGTTACGAAATCGCAACAGCCATTCGAACAATTATTTGGCAATCCAACTGGGCAACGAGTGATGCTTCGGTAGAGTACTCGAACGTAACGATAACGCCCATTACGGGAGCGGTAGCGACATGAATGAATCAATAGTAATCAGTGGATAGATTTGTAGCTAGAGTTGCCAAATACAGAAGGTCGGCGGACGCATCCAATCTTCCCTCACACACTCGCGCTGCTAACGACATTTACCGTAACTTACAAACAACGTATCTTAAGATCTCATTTTATATCACAGACGATTTATACAAGAACACAAACAGAAGTGAAACATAATATGTGTAAATAATAATAAAAAAAGAAAAAACAAAAAGCTAGTTTTAATTTATTATTTAATATACCTATTTTATATATATATTTCTTTAGTTCGGTCGGTCGCCTTCGGGAAGGGTGGCGAAAATATACCGAATTCGCAGTTAGCGCCTTCGTACGTCACTCGTAATGCACTGAGTTCACTTGAAGCACATAATGTCACTGGCGAAGTAGTCTTAGCCCGGTAGTCACCGGCCGAGGAGGGAACACTCCCGCACAACTCGAGGCTGTAACTGCAACTGTGACCGCCTGCCGCCCGCCTCTACCCGTAAGCGTAGAGCGGGTTCAGCCGTCTCCCGGCTCCTAGCGATCGACTCGGACGCGGGCAAAGCCCATTGAGACGTAATATTGTTCGTTAGGCACAAATACTTGTTGAAAGGTTACGCGGTCAATGAGCTTCCCGCGGCACAATCCTCATCATCGCCCGGCGCACGCGGGTGCGCGGAGCGTCACATCAGCGATTGTCGGAGTTGATTCTTTTACAATTAGCGCGCGTCCCTCCCAAACGGGTCTCTCGCGTACTGAAGTAACCTTTGGCGTCGTCTCCCGCGTTTGGAAGGAACCTCGCGCACATCGGAAATACGCGACAGTGTACAATTTATGCAACGTGTCATTTATTACAAAGTGGGACAGCAAAACTTCACAACATAATGACAACGGGTACAATCCCATTGTATATTTTTTTCAACACTGACTTATGTAATATTATTTCATACATACAGATTTTATTACGAGTCTAATTTGACGATGAAAGATATAAACAAAACCTTTCTTTATCATATTTTTTTGGGTTCTTAATTTAAGGTAATGACCAAATGAAAACCACAAAAACGCATACGGATAAGATTTTAAATCCATGTAACATAACACAAATGTTAATGTATTTATTCATGTGCATTTTTGCTCAAAAACATTGGATGTTAAAGTTAAGCAAATCATTAATGTTAATAGGGATGTACTCTAGATATTTCTGCGTTGTTCGCAATATTACTTAAGGTTTAGCCGCTCTGCCACAGGATAGGATGGGGGGAGAGAAAATATGTATATATATGATTTTGAAAATCTGCGCAGTTATAAGCGAGCACAAGATTACATCACTCTCACAAAGCGGAACTTCCACTTCCACTTCCGCGTTGGTTTCTCTGGGTCTATTCGAGTAGATTATTTGGGAGTTAAATAAAGAAGATTGTACAATAAATACATTGCTTTATGTCAATACAAATGTAATTTTACAAGTTGATTTATAAAAAAATATTACCTACGTTAAAAAACATACAACATAATACTTGTGGTCACAGCGCCAGATTTTCAAAATTAAATATAAGATGAAATATTTCCAACAAACGAATCAGTGTCGGGAGTTGAATGCAAAATTGATTCGAAAGATGTTCACATTCGTCCCCTGATTACGTCCGGTGGAACAATGCCATGTAACCTTTTTGATATAATTTCAAGATCTTACTTTATAACAATTCGACGGTCCAACCGAATTAATGTGTTTCACTTTAACTTTATATTTGCACATACTCTTTAGTATGTAGATCATAGATCTTTAAATGGAGTCATTTTTGTCAATGATTTCTTAGACAATAATGCGTGTAAGTACTCAAAATTCATTCAATTTTATGTAGCAAAATATTGCCATTGTCCAACAAATATAAATTCGTGTATTCATCACACGTAATAAACTTTTTTTGCCTTAAAAATTCTAAGATTGTAAATAATATTAACAAATGTTATTATTTATTTTGGTTATACTCGTAAGTGTATGTAATATATAATTTGTTTTAAAAGCAACATTCCAATTACACATACAATTCCCTGTTGGAAATCTTACAAAATAAACATTTAATACAGTAATAATAAACAAGGAGGGCCAATTTTACAATATAGAGGTTTATTTTATTAGTGCATTATTGATTGGACCGTCGAATCCTATTAGTAAAGCCTTCTGTTCGAAACTACCGGTGGCTGTCCACAGAGAAGTTGGAACTGCCAGATTCACGGGACTTCGAGTAAGGTTTTCCGAGTGTCCGGTGAACCGATAAGTTGGCTCTTGGATAGTCTTGGAGATTCTATGCGGGGAGGGGTTGACAGGGCGGCGGTGCGGAGAAGGGGGGGAGGGCCTAGTTGTCCCCCCACCAGTCGGTGCGGGAGCCCCCCCCGCCGCCGCCCCCTCCGCCGCCCGAGTAGCTGCCCCCGTAGTTGCCGCCGTAGCCGCTGTCGCCCCCGTAGAATCCTGAAAATATTTAAAAGTTACATGCCGTAATTTCACATAAAGCTTTTGCTATACGAGTTGCCTAATTCCAATAGGAAAAACCCAGCAAGTGTTCAATAGTAGTGCAATATGTGCCTGCCATGTACGGTCCGTCCATAGATCGGATGGAACTTCAGAGAAATAATTCTTTAGAGAATCCCCTTGAGCTCTATTGCATAAAAAAGGCATTCCAAATTTTTGGTCTGGTTTTTAGTTAAACGTGTAACGGACAGTTTCGGTTTTCGCTTGCAATTCTCGACCCGAGTACCTACGGCCCGTTGTATCCCTGTAAGCTGTGGCTAACTTCAAGGTTAATAATGATAGAATAATTTTACTCTGTATGGGCGACTCCATTGGCCATAGATGTGTTATTACTCTAAGGATGGAACCAATGCTTCCCTAAAAATTTGACCTCTAAACTATCAGTATCAAATTTTTTTTATTCAATAAAATAAACAAATCTGTTTTAAACTACAACAAATATTGTTTAATTAGTTTTTTGTTATTCGTAGCGATCTGAGAGACGGGTTCGATGTTTATTCATTAATAACTTCTTAAAAATTGGGGCAATACCAAACACAACCTTTTTTTAATTTACGCAGTCATGCGCAGACTGAAGTAAAATACACTGCGTACTGCTTTTTGTCTGTGCTGGTTTTATAAAAACAATGTGTTTCATTAACTTTTAACGGGAAAAACATATTATTGATAGCCAGTTAGTTTAATCTGCTTTGAGAATGTCCAAATGTTAGGGACAAAAGACTGGATTTCACCTCCCAGGGAGCTATTAAGACTCACATATTACAACAGAGATGGAGAACATTTAAGAGAAGGAAATATGGAAGCATAGGCATTTACAGGGTTGTCATTGGCTGGTTTATTTTCTGTCGCTATTTTCATCAAATACGAGTGAGCGTGTTTACCTCCAGCGGAGCCCGAAGACGGTCCCCGGGTCGGCGGGCGGCCTCCGGACGGCTGGGTGCGGTAATCCCGCGAGGAGAAGCGGCCGCCGCCTCCCGAGCGGCCCCCTCCCGTGCGCCGCCCGCCGCCACCGCCGCTGCGCCCGTCGCTGCCCACGCCGCGCAGCCAACTGGAAGGGAAAAATTTAGTTAGTGAACCATCTACACTAGACACATCGCATGTCCCGTTCTGACCATAAATGTACACGATTTTAAAGATGGAAAACAATAAATAGAAAGCATTTTAAATTTACGTGTTTGTCCAGGCAGTTTTTGAAAGCATTAATCGACCACGTAACAATCTTGAACTTTTAGTCAAACAACTTTTATACAAGCTTCGCTGGACAGTATTCAAATCCCTTCGTGAAATGGCCCCAAAATACCTATCGGACCTTTGTATTAGGGAAAATACGTGTCAAAGAAAATCTACTCTTAGGGCAGCATTTGATTTAGGCAGAGGAAAACTTGTCGAAATTCGGCGCTCCCCAAACACTGGATTCGGAGATCGTGCTTTTGCCGTTGCCAACCCCTCTGGTTGCCGGAACCGATTGCCTTCAAACTTACAAATCATCGACAGTCAGTTCAGATCCCAACTAAAATCTCACTTCTTCGGTTTTTCATACCCTCAATCTTAAATCAGGAAATATAATATGTCACTTTAGCCAGAATCGGGTAAGAATCCTAACAAAGGGAAATAGATTGAAGATGAGTCCCAGGTGTAAGATAATTGACATAAATTGAGTATTAAGTAAAATATTGGTTTAAATGGTGGTTTTACACACAGCAATATTCCACTATTCCTGGACTGGTGTCTTGAAACTAACACACATATTAATGTATTAACGCTGCATTTGGTGAACCGATGCAGTGCCCTATGCTAAACCGGGCGTGGATAGGGGATATTAAGCGATTAATACACGGGCTCGGGCTCTTACCTGGGGACCTCCTGCTTGGCCTCCTCCAGCAGCTCGACAAGGTCGCGCGCGAGA
>NW_028278952.1:0-58511 GCF_059751315.1 Micrasema longulum
TGTTGACGTTTGTAAAGTTAAAGAGCTAAAACCTTTATTGTTGTGGGTTAGATTAATTTTATGAAATTATTGCAACTACAGGCAAAGCCTGAATTTTTTTTTCAATTGTTATACTTCTTGGATCAGTTAGATTCATCAACAATATTTGAGTTTGTTAAAATTTTTGTAGACAAGGACTGGATTCAACCTCCTAGGGAGCTGTTAATATTAACGTATTACGCCATATTACAACAGACATGTATGTTGTAAAATGTTAATATTAAGGTGATTCTTAACGAAAATATAAAACTAATTATTCATAGATGGCGCTTTTATATTTTTTTATTAAAAATTGTTATGACGTAAAATTACGTTTATTTTCAATGGAAATTTTAAAAACTTGGTTTGCTTTATACTTAAACTTTATACTACATTGATTGTAATAAATACCATAAAAATATAATTAAGGTCCTTTTCACAAAATAGTGCACATTTTATAATCAGTATAGTGTTAGGTTTCCGCAAACCAAGTTTTGTGAAATTTCCATTAAAAATAAACGTATTTTTTTTTCAATAAAAAATTACAAAAGCGCCATCTATGAATAATTATTCAGAGACAAATTAGTTTCATATTTTTGTTTAAAATCACATTAACAGCTCCCTAGGGGGTTGAATCCAGTCCTTGAATACAAAAAAATGGACAAACTCAAAACATTGTTGATAAGCTATTGTGATGCAAGTAAACACAGTTTTTCGTGTTTGTAATATAATGATCATGAGGATAAAAAAAATAATCATTATTAAATTATTAATTATTAAATAACATTTTTATATGTATAAATTGTATGGATTTATTTGATATGTAATATATTTTCTTTACTAACTTTGTATACTATGTGGAAATTTGTTATTAGTTCTGAGTTTATACACTATATCTGTTTGTTTACTAAAAATATGTATGTAGAACTGTTGATTTCCCAAATAAAAAAATAAATAAATTATATTCTATCCGACAATGACCCTCCATATAATTTGCCAAACCCACAATAAATTAATTCAATTAAAATCGGAGGAGTAACTCGTTTTTGTCAAAAAAAGCATTTCTCTTTGTATAAACCGATAGGAAGACCACGGTCTTTAAAACAGTTTTGGGCATGTGAAGAAAGTACTTTCACCGTTCCTACCTTTATTTAAGTCTCCGATTCATTTAATGACTCTTGCGCTTCGCATTATTTCTAGCAACATATTATTTCAATAATAATTATTGGTGATTAAAGCTTCGCTCTCTGGGCTATTATGCCGTTTTATGGAAAAATGGTTTCAATTAACGCGGCATGGCGCCCCTGATGCCACCACACCGTGTCCTCCGGCCGCGTATTATTAATAAAATTATTCATTGGCATACTGTTTATTACAAACTTTTATATGTATGTATATCAGATGGTCGCATTCCGCCAAAAACAACCAGGAGGGCGATGTATTCTACTAAAAAATACATTTTTTTTTCAAAAATATTTACATAGGGTGTGTACATTATTAATTAATTAATAATGACGTTTCTACCTCTCTAATAGAGAGTAAAAAACTCGTGTTTAGAGAGGGATTTCGTTTTATGTAAACTTTTATTTTCTGAACAAGTTCCTTAAAATATAATATATTACCATAAAAGAAACAATAATTTGATACTGTTTGGACTTCAGGATAGGGCGAGTCTCGCGTGTTTTTAAAACTTAGATTGAAATATTATAATATTTGAAATTGATTTTAAGATTTCTGAAAGAATTTTTTTTCCCGCATATTTCCCACAATCATTTCAAGCTGCAATTATTTGAAAGTCTGGGGTTTTGAGGATTATGTGAATTAGTGGGTATTTTTTCTTTGAAAGTTTGTATTTGCACTCTCTGCCTACCCTTACGGGAAAACGGCTTGATGGTTTGTTGCTGTTGTTGTGTTTAGAATTAAGATTAAAGAAAGGGACGTCTGTATCCAAAGACCGAATGAATTATGTGCATGTGTTTGTTTTATTGTGTATGGCTTATTTTGAACAAAATAATTTTATTTATTACATTTAAATGTTAATTTATTCATTCAAAATTTCACTTGTTTGAATATTAATGAACTTATTAAGGCTTTTTAAAGACTTATTAAAGCCATAATAATTAATAATACACAATACATAGTAAGTTTAAGTTAATTGAATTATAATGACATGTAATGCAATATAATGAACAATCCAGGAAAACAAGGTATAAATAAAAAATAAAAAAATTTAATAAAAGAAATATTTGCGTTCTTATTATTTATCCAAATATTTAATTTTGAGGGCCATTCTCAACGAGTTGTAAATAACTCACTATTAGAAAATGGAATCAAGTTGGAGTAGAGTGGGATTCGAACCACGGACCTTTGGTCTGTGAGTCCGAGGCACTAGCCACGGGACCACAACCCGACACAAATAATAAATAATAAAATTCCAAAGGAGATGATGTTTAAAAAAATCAGATATAAATTAACAAATTTAGATTCATCCATCATCAAATTTACAAAATAATACTCGTAGTATCATCGAAATCAATCGATAAAGAATACATTATCATAATTGAAATCTTTCGCTAGATCTTACTCTATACTAAAGTAAGAAAAGAGAGTAATAAATAATATGCCAAATAACAGTGAATACTGCATTAAATAAAACTAAAAATTTGTAATAACAAACATAAAAATATCAAGATATATAAAAAGCAAATAAAAGTATGGAAGGAAAGCAGATTAGTACATTTTCGCTAATCACGTAAAAATAATAACAAACACCAGTGTGGTTTTCTATATTTGCTTTGAGCTTCTTTACATCAAATTAATGAATAATAAAGGCAATACAAACAGTCTTGATTTGAGATTGATTATTTTTAAATATTTAGTACGCTTCAGTTTAAAAAAAAAACAGTGCGACATTTAGAGATATCTAAAAATGTCAGTCAAATCTGTTCAAAATACAGAATTCTTGTTCCATTGGATAGAGCACATATGTATATACGAGTATATCAATAGATGAAAAAAATAAAATAATTTGAACAAGAACGATAGAGGAAAAAGCTAAAGATTTCCATCATCATCATCTCCATTTCCGCACACAGTTGTGCATAGGGCACAGAATTGGTTAAGAAAGTGCAGCGTATTTAGGTACTGAATAAGAAGGAAATGTGATCAGTCCTACGCTTGTGCCAGTCTAGAAGCAATGAAATACTTGTTTTTTAAAAAACATTTCAAATCAATCAAACCCAGGACTACAAAAATGGTAGGCGATCGCATCAACCACTACACAACAAGGCGGATTTACCTCCATTCGATTTCCTATTTTATATTTGTTATGGAAAAAAGAGTTGGGGTCGAATCCCTAACATCCTGATTCGCAGTATTTTTCATATTTATTGTATAAAAACAGTTTGTTTATTAATCTTTACTAATCTGATAAAAAAATCATAAATACCAAATATATTATCCTGTAAAGTTAACATTTGTTGTCTTATTTCCTTTTCTTTAATACCACAGATATATAATTATAATGTTTCATGGATATGAGCTCTCTCAACAAAATTGTTAATAACGTAATTGATAGCCCAGAAATTGTTAGAGGCATTTCATTTCGAGTCCCTGTCCGTAGAACTCGTCAATCTGTACTTTTCGACATTTCTAACTCAATGACTAATTATTTAAAAAAATAGCACTCTACGAAGAATACAGATTACCTATAATGACAGTTTTAGTGACATCGACATACTGCATTGTAAATACCATATTTTTTATCAGATCTGTTAAAGACATTTTAAATTTATCTTCTGCTTGACTTTTAACTTTTAATTTGATTTTTAATTTTATCTTTCAATTTTAACTTTTTAATTTTAATTCTTAATTTTAACTTTAAGTTTAAACTTTTAACTGAATTTTAATTTAAACTTTTCATTTTTATTTCTAACTTTTACTTTTGATTTTAATTTCAACTTTTGATTTCAACTCTTAATTTATACTTACTTACATCTACTGTCTACATCTAATAATTTATTGTTGGTTGTGATTTTTTACAAATAAATTTAAATGTTCATGGAAGCAATAAGAGAGGGAGGAAAGTAGAGTAGCGATACAATGTCTTCTCCTTTTTATGTACTTTTATGTAATATTTTTATTTTTACTTTTTTTTAGAATTCAATTATTTTTCCCCTCTCCTCCTGCATTCATAATAAATTAGTGTGAAATCTGTAATTGGTCTTACTTTTTTTAATTGTTCTTTTGTACCTTGTTTTTTATAAAGACTGTATGATTTCATTAATAAATAAAAAAAAGTATATTTGCATATCTAAATAATGAATGCCGAAGTGGTGATTATTCAGAAAACCGCAATTTTTTGTTACATTATTTTTTGTATGCAGTTATTTTGTTTATTTTTTTATAAGCGTTGCGCAGAATAGGCCTTATGATCATCAAAGTTCATGCAATTATTGGCGCCTAATAACTGGTTATGGCAGACGTTGCGGCATGCAAAACGCAATAATTGCAAGGAATACATTAACGATAATCGAAAGGGCAACATTTAACCAAAATGAGAATTACGAAAGTCAGCAAGCCGGCGACCGGCGACTGGCGACACAGGACACGCAGAAGATACGCGACCAGATAAATAAGGACACCATGAATAATTTATACCTGAGCGACATCCTGTCTCGAATGTTTTTAATCGAATCACCTTAAAGGACATACTTTCCACTGTATTTATTACACACTACGATAAATACACGACTAAGAAAGTTGAGATTTTATGGCATATTAAATCTGGCGGTTTTCTGCGATGCGCACTTTAGGTTGTGTAGTCAGACAGATATTTAAAATAATTCAAACTGGTCAAAAACATAATTCATAATGTTTAAAAAATATATATATATTTGAAAAAAACTAATTTGTGTAGTATTTATCATTTGCCAAACTAAAAAACATTCCAACTGTTGTGTAGATTTGATTATTCACTCTTTTCACAAAAGTGATATTTATTCATTTATTAATTCAAAATTACACTCGTTTAAATATAAGCGAACTTATTAAGGCTTTTTAGGTTGTGCCCGTGTCAAGCCATAATAAATAACGATAAAAAATACAAAGTAAAATTAATAAGCTTAAAATATAATAACATGTAATGCAATATAATAACAATCCAGAAAAAAGGTATAACTAATAAATAAAAAAAACAAAATAATAAAATTTTCAAGTTTTTTTTTTGCACCACAACAGGCCAGGAGACCCAATTAAAGTGGTGAATTACATAAAAAAAATTAAAAAAGAAAGCTAAGCTAGAATTAAGGCTTGAGAAAAATCACATTTATTTTTTTGTGTTCTCATCTGGAATCGAACCTGGAACCCTCCATGTGTGAGTCAAGCGTCTTGACCACTACACCGCGGAGTCCGTTAAAAATTTAAAAAAGATAATTAGACATAAATATTAAAATGTAGTATCTCAGTTTCATTAATGGCTGGCTGCCTTTTGTACATCTACGTTTAATTCAAATAAAATTATACTAACTAACTGCATTTACAATAAAAAAAGAACACAACTTTTTATTCATTTTAAAATTAAAAATTTTTACACATTATTTTTGTATTGTACTTTGTATTTACATTAATGTTTCAATATTATTTGAATATATCATGGTAAATCCATATAAAAAGCCTTATGGGCGTTTATAAATAATCAAAGAAATAAATCCTTTTTGTATTTTAAAATGACAGTTACAACAATATTTTGATTTTTTCCAAATTTTTGTACACAAGAACTGAATTAAACTCCCCGGGGAGCTGTTAATAATAACATATTACAAAAGAGATGAAGAACATTTTAGATGTTCAAATATAGTCAGAATGGTGAATGTTACACAATGTGTAAAGTGGCTACTTAAACCAGCCAATGACAGGTTACAAGCCCTAGATTTCTATATTACCTTCTCTAAAATGTTCTTTATCTCAGTTATGAATGTTATGTTTAAATAATAGTTACAGTTTATCAAATACGTGATAGTTATAACGTATAAAATCCACTTACAATGAATTACCAAACCATTTTTTTTTTATTTTACATTTATTTATCATAGAACATCTTAATCTAGCAAACATATTATTGTTCCCGCAAAACCGAGGCTTGTCCACGAGTTACATTACATGTATATTTTTTCATTTGTGTTTTGTATTGAACATATTACATAGATTTTTTATAAAGTTAGGTACACAATTTAATAAAAATGAAATAAAGAGAATCTTTATGGCCACGCTTAAAAATCATTAATTGCTCACACGTAAATATGCATGTTTTTATTATAATCCGTGCACCACGGCGTTATTTTTTATAAGCATAAATACGCACGTCCGTGCGTGTGTAAATTGAGATCTTAAGAAGCTCTGTGGAAGCCGTTCCATGTTTAATCTTCATGTATTGTGACTGTTTTATAAAAAAATGTAGCACTAACATCGGTTGACCTGTATTTCAATTACGAATAACTATCGCCGTCCTTACAAGCATTTCAACGATCACAATGAACAATAATTAACATGCTTAAGTTATCGCAGTCATAAGTCAACGAGTGTGAAATCTCTAAGTCATCGCTCGTGTCGGTTTGTTTTTTGTTTTCCTCGTAAATAAATACAGTTTACTGGCGAAAAATCGGCGTTTACTATAAAAAATAATACAATATGTTGCATTTGAAAAAAAAGTAGTATCTTATAAAAAAAAGTAAAAATTGAAGTAAAATTACTATGGCGACTGCTTTTCTTGACATTTGGCTTGCCAACCGCCGCCGCCGCCGGCGGCTAAATGCAATTAATAGCATTATAAATAATAAATTAATGAAGTAAAATGGCAGTTTTAGAATATTTTCCATATTTACACCGGTAAAATTCAAATATATGATTGCGATATAAGATTATACGTCGCAAAAGTAAATATTTTGACATTTAATATCTCAGAGGCAGACGGATGCAAATCCAAACGTCAAATGCTCTACTTTCTCTAGGTGATTTCTAATCAACAATATTTTGAGTTTGTCAATTTTTTTGTAGACAAGGACTGGATTCAACTCCCTGGGGAGCTGTTGTTGAGCTGTGGGAGGTCATAAGCCCTGTAGATGCCTAGACTTCTATATTACCTTCTCTTAAATGTTCTTCATCTCTGTTATAATATTTCAATATAAACAGCTCCCCAGGGAGTTTAATCCAGTCTTTGTCTACAAAAATTTGGGCAAACTCAAAATATTTTTGATAAATCCTCCTGGTCCATGAATAAGTATAGAAATTGAAAAAATAACATTTTCACGCGTTGTCTAGTATGTAGGTGAAATAATTCAATCAGATGAATCTCACCCGCATAAATAAAGGTTTCAGCTCCTTAACTTCACAAACATCAACAGATGAAAGAATTGAAGGAATATATATGTTCAAATATGGGCAGAATGGTGAATGTCACACAGTGTGTAAAGTGGCCACTTAAACCAGCCATTGACAGCCCTGTAGATGCCTAGACTTCTATATTACCTTCTCTTCAATGTTTTTCATCTCTGTTGTAATATGTTGATTTCTAATCATTCATGGCATTAATTCGTATTTTCAGTATCTTAATACATTGGTTCTTTCATCATAAGACTGCATGTCTTCAAAAGCAATGGGCACGATAATAAACTGGATACAAAAATCGAAATGTCATTTCATCAAATACTGCATTTGCATCCGTCTGCCTCTGAGGTACAGATATTAGGTGTTCACGGATGTTGCATTGTGATCGCGAATACGATAAACAACCGTGGTGAGAAATTGTTATCACGTCGCTTATTAGCACGTCCTTATTTATGCCAAAGTTATGGGATAAAATTGCTTCTTAGTTTATTAAAAAAAAATGTGTTAGTGGGAGGCGCATATTTTACCTACATATTTGCTTGGTACCAAGTGTCAGCTTCCCTAACCGAAAATCCCACTGCACGCCTCTGTACCTTGTATACATTCTTTGGCTAGATTGTGTATTTTTTTGGGAAGTAAGTGTTGGTGCATAAAAACAGATACTTAAAGTGCTGTTGAACTTCAGAAAAAAAACCCTTCTTCATTTTGAACTTCAGTCGATTTTCATTAAATAAATACTGCTCCATGGCGTATTGACGAGACCGCCTCATATATAACAGGTTCGACTGCTGATAAGGTCCATTCCTTGGTAGCTCGCGATAAAGTGAACATTTCTTGTACATATATTATTTAAAATATACACTTAATGCATTTAGTTTTATCTCACGAACTTAATACGTCTAGTAACAAGTCTATTCGCCTTCAATCTCTTCTCAATATCAGCTCCATGTGAAATTTTAATAATCCCACCATTGTAAGTTGTATTAAAACATACTATGTTTGGCGTGTGCAATGGTAATATTGGTAATTAGACATGTTACAGTAATAGGACATTCTAAATCTAATGGTCAAAAATAATAAATGCAATGCGTTCAACATATTACAATGAAATAACCTTTTTTTGTATGTACCACGTTATTTTTTGTAATTTTTTTCAAAAAATTAAATATTAATAATTTTTAAATAAGTGATGGTTTGTTTAAATTTGAGTAATAGTCCTATTTTGAATATGTTTCCTCTACCTAAACCCACCCATACACCCCTAGTTTCTACCGCCTCTCTTCTCCTTTTGCAACACCCAATCTACCCTCGCTAAAGAAATTTTTTATCTAAATTTATTTCAACAGAGAGGGAAAATGTTTTTGAGAAGAGAATATGGAAGTCTAGGCATTTACAGGCCTTATGACCTGTCATTGGCTGGTTTAAGTGGCCACTTTACACACTGTGTAACATTCACCATTCTGCCCATGTTTGAACATCCACATTTCCTCAACTCTTCCATCTGTTGACTTTTGTGAAGAAAAGGAGCTGAAACCTTTATGATGTTGGTGAGATTCATCCGGCTGAACCAAATCACCTACTAGGCAACGCCTGAAAACAATGTGGATGTACAAACATGGGCAGAATGGTGAATGTTACACAGTGTGTAAAGTGGCCACTTAAACCAGCCAATGACAGGTCATAAGCCCTGTAAATGCCTAGACTTCCATATTCCCTTCTCAAAAATGTTTTCCCTCTCTGTTGAAATAAATTTAAATATAAAAAACTCCCTAGGAAGAAAATCCAGCCAGTCTGCAAGCATTTGGACAAACTCAAACATTGTTAAATTTTATATCGTTTGTTTGTAAGTAATCCTGAAGAAGGCACAGTATTTTGTCTAAACTAGTTGGTTTATGAATTATAAAAAATAAAGTAGTGCATTCAAAAAAGCAAAGTTATTTCATTGTAATATATTGAATAACTAGTGGACCTGACTTGACGTTGTGCCCAAACGTTGGCTTGCCTGTTATGAGCTGGTTCACAAAACATGTTTTTGATATTCAAATTTTCGATAAACTACACATATATATATATATTTGAAATTGAGTTCGACATTTTAATCTTTTTGTTTCGTCATTGGGTGATTTGCTGTTGCCCAAAGCAAAATTAAAAGTGTAATATCACCAGCCGTATACATAATTTTTCTGTACGTGTGATGAATTATTAATAATCAAATATTGAATTTAAGGAGATACCCAGGTACTTGTTGTGGTTAAATTCCAAAACATAAAATAAATATTTTTCTAATGTAGGAATTCTTTTTCCAAATGTCATACTCCGCTCTTCTCACCAACAGGGGTGCGCTTATTTAGGAATATGATTTTTTTTTATGTATTTAATGTCAGTTAATATTAGTTTGGTATTGCCAAAAATCCAGTAAAAAGAAGTAAATGGATAGAAATTACGAGAAATTTGAGGAAAGAATCTGATTAAGATCCACAAAAAACGAATGCTGTTTGTAATTATTCAAAAACAAACTTTTTTATGCACAAAAAAAAAACAACAGACTTCTATTTATTTGAATATGCATTCTATTCGAACGAGGATAATAGATCAATGAATAACACATTTACACTTCTAACTTCATTTCAACATATTAGATTAAAGATTTCAATATCATCGAAAACGCGGAGCGCAAAGATCCACATTGCTCTAAAAACCACACGTAAATCAGTTTAGCCGTTTAAGAGGAGTTCAGTGACATCACTCGGACAGAAGAATTATATATGTTAAGATATTGTTCCACAAAGTTAGTGCCTAGTGCCTCAAATATTAAAAATATGCAATGCCTTCATTTTAAGAAAAAATACAAGGAAAAAGTTATTTTACGGTGGAAATAAATTCTTACGTTTACTCCTGGTTGACCATTAGATTTAGAGTGTCTAATTACTATTGAATCCACTTTTTTTCTAATAAATGATTTAAAAATAATTTCACTATGCAAAACAATTAAAAATAGGGCCACTGAGAAAATATGAGAATTTTTAAAGCATGCTTAAGACAAATAATGACAAATGGCGTTGAAGCAAGCGCAGACACAGTCGTGACTAAACACGTAATGAGGACTTGCGAGATGAAGACACTGAGGATGATAGCAAAAAAATATCTAAGAGATTGCGTGTGGAACATCAGAATAAGATAAATATGTGAGGCTGAGAATGTCGTCAGATGGAGTAGACAGCAAAGGAGGGAGTGTAACGGTCACGTACAGAGAATGGACACAATCAGACTCACTTCGTAATCAGCCTTACGACACTCGTCCTCGAGGGAGACCCCAAAAGGCGGAAGGACAACTGAGAATCCATCTTACGGAAGAAACAACCCTATGGAGAACAGACAAAACAAGTCTTAAACGGGGAAGAAAAGAAGATGTTACGTATATACGCCTATGTATGTAGATGTAGAAGATTTATCTTGTTGCATGAAAGTATGATAACCGACCAGTTTTGCGCTTCAGGAGGGCGGGCGATTACAATCAGAAGATACGGAAGTTACGAATCCTTATTATTTTATTTTAATTTGTATTATTAATGACGGTATAGTCGACCATGTACTTTGAGTTTTGAGGTAACGACATTGATAGCTATTGAGGAAACCCCCACAGTGCAAATGTACGCGCTGGAAGTTCAAGCGTGCACTTTTTTAAAATTGCGATTTATTTCATTTTTAAACCGATTTGACCTTTTGCATGACACAATGAAACGCAACGGGAACACAAAATTGTTGTCATCATAAAAAATATATATTACTATTTATTTTTTCAGCTATAGCCAATTTACGGGGCCATAACTGGAAGCTCTATCGTTCTCAATTCCATATAAACCCAAGAAAAATAAACTTTTCAGCAGAGTGGTTTCAGACTGAAATAAATTTCTAAGCGTCGTTGTCCATTCCATCGGTCAACGAGTTCAAAAACCGTTTCGATGCTTTTTTAAGAAAGAAAAATGCAGACAAAAAGCAATACACGAGATATAGACCAGCAAAGGCTATCTGCCTCTGCTGGTGCTCTCAATTATGTAGCGTTTAAAATATGTTATTTCGTCTACACCAAAAAAGATTATAAATGTATCAGTCCAGATTAACCCACCTTTGCTTTGTTTGCTCCATGTAACAATTTACTCGCCTTCAAAAATAATTAAGTATCTACTGGCGAGTTATCCACGATCTTAAGTGGGGAATAAGGAAGGATAAAATAACGATAAATGACAAGGACTTTACGAGTTTCATCTTCGCAAAATAATTAAAGTATCCTTATTATCAATAATGCACTATCTGCAATGAAGTATTTTGCCGAAGGTATTTTTTTCCCTTCCCTTTTGGTGAATCCGTGTAAATGGAATTCACCTTTGGGGATTTAAATAAATTTGTGAGAGCGGAAAATAAAATTATTTTCTCCAAAACTGACAATATGAGCTAGCGGATTATGCAGCCAACAATCTATTAAAATGTACCCGAACCAGAGAAAATCAAAATGTAATAACACTGACTAATCTGGTGTTGAGTCTTCTTCCTTGTCGGCGATTAGCTCACGCTATCAGGGAAACCGGTGGTCAGGAAATCTGCAGGCACACAATTGTCTGGAGGCGGTGTGGCGAATGATGATGAATGGCGATGGATGATAAAACGTTTACGGCGTTGTGCAAGTTTAAGCGTTAAGTTATATTAACTGTCACGGTGAAATAGCGAAAAATACGTTTAAACAATCCGAAAAGCGTTCGAACATAATTCGTTGAAAAAGCGAAGAGAGAGCGGGGGAACGAGAAGTGTTGCCAAATCAACAATGTCCCGTCAGGCATGGCAACCTCACAAAACAAAAATTAGCCATTACCTACTCACATGCGATTCCTCTGGCTAAAATACATGGAAACAAATTATCAGCTCTACCACCGTTTTTTTTTTTAAAAGGACAGGCGGAGTTGGAGAAATTTGATGAATAGGTAATTGAACATAGTTTTTCTATCATTCTATCGCATTCTCTCGACATAATCGACGTTTCGTTGTCCCGTTTCAATTTTTGTTTAGAAAGAGAATGAGACTGATTTTTGTTTGTCGGTACATTTTCTGCTTTTCTTAATTATTTATCATACGTCTGAAGATGGCAGAAAATACTGGGTCCTTTTATGGGGTTTTGGATGGTCCTAGCTCACAAAAGAAACAGACTATCAAAAAACTAAACTATGGAGACACGCCAATGGTAAATATCCATAGTGTGTAAAAAAATCATCAATGTTCTAGTGTCATAATCCAATCAGAATGTTTTATTTCAAAAGCAATATTTAAATAAATATTTCATGGCGACGGTCCCAGAAATCAAACAATGCATGATATTTTGGTGTGAAAATACTGCGTTTCAAGCAAATTTATTATATTAAATTTATATTTTTAGTTGGTTCATTAAGAATAAAGAGTGTAGTTGAGTAATGTACCTGTTTGAGAAAGGTCCGCCATCACGATATTGACCCCGACGCGGCAGTTCAGGTCTGCACTAACTGCATGATGCACTTCTTTACCTCCTTGCGTCTCTTGGTTTCCGGGTACCAGAAGTAACTGATTCCCCCTGTCAAAAATAAAGATTCAAATAATTTTCCTTATTTAATGATAATTTATATTTTTTTTCTTATTCAAATAAATAATAATTATTATGCTAAATGTTATTAAATATTTTTATAACCACTTACCGACTTTTCTATGTCTAACGGTTTCGAGACGTATCCGTCTCTTCGTCAGGACACTTTTAAACCAACACGCCAAACCCACTATACACCTTCACCACAAAATTAGTTGTACAAAATTATAAAACTAACATGACATGCATTTTAATAAGCACATGCACTGATTATGACAAACATGCAGTAATTAGATTATGAAAATATTTTATGTTGTTTGACAAATAGTTGAAAAAAAGGAGGGGCGTGAGTTTTATAGGTTTTGGGTTACCATTACAATGGAACATCGTATAACGGGCTATATTGAAAGGTTATTTGATTATTAATGAAAGGAACAGTATTTTTTTTAACTTTCCTAATATGAAATATTTTCATATTATTTACTTTTAACCCTTTATTAGTTGTATGTAAGATTTTAACTCCTCTATTTTTATTAGTCATGATTTAAATTGATTAGGTAATTTTCGAATTCGGAGAAATGTTATTGTGAAGACACCTCATGTGTTCTTTGACACGAATTTCACAATTTCTCGATGTTTTTCCAAGGTAAACTGAAGGACAAGAATTGTGTTTTATTTGGCATATACCTGAATTATTTACACAACTATTTTATCTTAATTACTAAGCAATAGTTATCCAATTTCATTATTTATATAAAAAACAGGTTCAATATTATTTATTTAATATTTGAATACATTTGTGGATATAGTATTTACGTATTGAATTATTCTCCATTGGACGGGTACGTCTCGAAACCGGTAGACATAGAAAAGTCGGTAAGTGGTTATATACAAATTTTCAATAACATTTTGTAAAATGTTTGACCACAAAGTTAATGCTTTAAATAATAATAATAATGATAATGATTTTAATAATTTTATTTTCAACAATGTTTGAGTGTGTCCAAATGCTTGCAGACTGGCTGGATTTCCTCCCTAGGGAGTTATTCATATTTAAATTTATTTCAACAGATGGAAAACATTGTTGAGAAGGGAATATGGAAGTCTAGGCATTTACAGTGCTTATGACCTGTCATTGGCTGGTTTAAGTGGCCACTTTACACACTGTGTAACATTCACCTTTCTGCCCATGTTTAAACATCCACATTTCCGCAACCCTTCCATCTGTTGACTTTTGTGAAGTAAAGGAGCTAAAGCCTTTATTATGTGGGTAAGATTTATCTGGCTGAACCATATCACCTACTAGGCAACGCCTGAAAACAATTTTCCAATTTTTATACTTCTTCTTTTACCAGGTAGTTAATTCAACAATGTTTGCGTTTGTCAAAATGCTTGCAGACTGGCTGGATTTCCTCCCTAGAGAGTTATTCATATTTAAATTTATTTGAACAGAGGGAAAACATTGTTGAGAAGGCAATATGGACGTCTAGGCATTTACAGGGCTTATGACCTGTCATTGGCTGGTTTAAGTGGCCACTTTACAGAATGGGCAGAATGGTGAATGTTACACAGTGTGCAAAGTGGCCACTTAAACCAGCCAATGACAGGTCATAAGCTCTGTAAATGCCTAGACTTCCATGTTCCCTTCTCAAAAATGTTTTTCCCCTTTGCTGCAATAAATTTAAATATTTTATTTCCATTTTAAAACGCTGTACACGGGTGTTTTGGTTACCAGGAAGTACTGATTTTTCCTGTCAAAGTCCCAGAACGATAATGGTTACTAGTAAAAATGATTTTCTTTTGTTCTCTCATAACACTTTCCTCAATTAAAAATTTTAAATACGGCAATTTATACAAAAAAAATCTCTAAAGCGCTGTGCGATAAATATCATATTCTGTAACATAGTGCTTCTCTACACCTCCTCGGTATCCTAGTCTCCGGGTATCAGGAGTTGATTTTCTTCATTTCGTTTTTTGCAAACGAAAGAAAAAAACATACCATCACGCCGTAGGGGTAGGCTAAGAGAATAGAACGCCATATCACTCTGTTTTTGCACACAGACCTCGCTTCCTCTACATTTCTAAATAGTAAACATAATAATGTACGTATGTATATATGCATAAACATATTTTGTATTTAGGATGCAGAACTAAGTTCGCACAGAGGCACCCCTCACATGTTGGTCCAAGATCCTTCAATTTTCTAACCAAGGAACTACAAAACATCAAATCACTGGTACATTTCAAAGTAGGTTTGAGGTCTTGGATCAGCATGGAAGGAACAGATAGACACATTCTTTAAAAAATCAACTAAAATTAAAAATAAATGCATTCTGTAAATAAATCATGTTTTCGTAATATCAGCATATGTTAATTTGGTTTTTCTTTTCTTTTTTTCGTGTTCATGTCATACTATATATAACTTTTAATAATTAAAAAAGGAATGGTCCACGCTCAGACGCTGAAGTCTTTGTGGACATTTTTTCCAATTAATGTTAAAGCTTAATTTTAAGGTGTATTTTTCTAAAGTGTATTTTTGTAATAATATTTCTTTGTAAATAATATGTGTATCGAAAAATAAACAAATTAAAAAAAAAAAAAAAAAAATCATAAATAATTATATTTACTGAGACAGGTCTCCTCAGCTCCATTGAGACTAAAGTCCTATGTGTTCGACTCTTTTTTGGCAAGCTGAATTGTACGGATTTTTTGTTATTTATGTTTTTGTAATAGTGCGTTTTTAATTTAAAAATTATATAATATCCATCAAGTACCTCATATAATGAATCCAGTGATGTTATCTTTTGTATGAACAATCAAATCGGTTAAACATAATTCATTTAATTATATCCGACAATCATCAGATAACTGTCAGAGATAAGTATTAAATGATCACAAGATAGCTAAACCAATGAACAAGCGAACATATATATGAATAACCGATATGCGGAAAAAAAAGTACCAATATCTGGCTTTTAACCCCTTCACTAGTACTATAATGTCGTTCTTTGCATTATTAAAAATAAAAATAGATTCCATAGATGATAATAGATCACGAACTATATTGGGAATAGCATGCAAAACTAAATTAACTTAAACTAAAAAAAAATATAATTGGGTATTTTCAAGTTTTCGTTTTTAAGTAAGCAAAAAATTGATATGGTCGCGGAGTAATTTTTTTTTCCGTCTGGCGTCGGATAGATTTGCTGCAAAGATTAGCATATATTTTGAGTTATCAAAAAACGAGACGTTTCGTGCCCAAAGGGCCTAACGACACGTATCATCTACCTTATCGTGCCATAGGAAAGGACTTACACTTGACACAATATTTTGTTAGAAATTGTACACTCTGAAGTGACAAGTACTGTGGCGTCAAATTGAGGTGCTGCTAACTGGAACCATTTTGTTTGTATTCGTTTTGTTAACCAGAAAATTATATATAAACACTTATATACACTTATATACGCTGATACTTACAAAAATCATTCATTTATTATAATTTATTTTTTTTGATAACCTCGTGCTGTAGTGGTCAGCGCATTTGCCTACCATCCGAGAGATCCCGGGTTTGATTTACGACAAGGCTGACATGAAGTATTTATTATTTCATAGTTCCTGGATTGGCACCTGAAGTGTAACACTGATAATCTTGATTGTTATACCAATGCATTGCCCTATCCAGCATTAGAAGCTGAAAGGAAATGATGATGATGGCGATAAAGAAAATCTTCATGATCTTTTGATCGTCATAGGACCGTTCTTATTCAAATTCTATGATAGTGAATTTTTAACAATAAAGCATTGAATAAAACAATAAAGCATATTTTCACAAATTATATTATAAAGTAAAATGAGTCCTTCCAACAGGCATAACCATCGGCAAGTTGGTCCTGTTTATCGGAATATGAAACAATCAATGCTAAAACTGTCTTAGGTAATTATCAGGAACATACAAACCAATGCTCATCATAATCCCAGAATTATCGATCATACGGCGCAACAATCGATAAAAATGTGTCAAATACATATTCCTTCTAATCTTTCAACAGTTGTAGCCAAGTATATCCTGGAGAAACTTAAGAAAAGGTTAAGAAAACAACGACGGAGGCGCTGTCAAGCATCACGGAAAACGAATTAAAAACAATATTTGCAACAATGGACAACAATAAACAACAAAGGCTTATCAAATATTCAAACGAACTGTAGCGTACTTATGTAACAACTTGAAAATGTGAAAGCCCGCAGAGAGCGTTTAAATATAAGAAATAAATAATAATTACTATAAACACATATCTCTAGTTGCCAATGGGTTAAGGATCCCACGCACGATGCGTCCTACCGTGCGATTTTGCAGAATGAGTCGGCGGCAGATTAATCGCACGCATTACTTCGATGGAAATTGCATTGAAGGAATGAATTGTGGTAAGTACCACCTCGCACGGCCATCTTTTGCGGAAATAGTTAAAAGAGAGGCAAATGAAGAAAACAGTTCTGTGTGTGAAACAGAATGTATGTAACCCATAAGGGTTTATCAATAAAATTTAAATAAAAATAAAAAATAAATAAAAAAAGAACCAGAATCCTAGATCCCCGATTACAATAGGAAGTAAACATAATTATCTGCAACTGTCTATAAAAAAGCAGCAAAATTTTCTTAGTGAAAAATTGAGTATTCATATTAACGCGACTGAGATGGAGAAAGTTTTAGAGAAAGAAATATGGATGTCTAGGCATTTAAAAGGCTTACGAAATGTCATTGGTAAGTTTAAGTTGCCACTTCACACACTGTAATATTCACCATTTTGCCCATGTTTGAACATTAAAGTTTACATATATAAATACTAATCGCACTTAAAAATAAATATCTTTCCAAAAACATGTATAATCAGTTTATTTCTTTCTTATTTTACCTACATTTTTTAGATCTTAACTTCAATAGTTACTTTTAATTTTCTTATTATTTTTAAGTGAATATGAACTGAAATTTTCGATTTACTTTGTTTTATTTTTTATGTTGTTTTTATTACATTTATGAGCACACACTATATATATATGTGTTTAATTTTTTGCTTTTATTTAAAATATATTCTAGTAAATTGCTATTCTTTAATTTTAATTGTATTCTTTTACTCTTTTTTCTTACTCAAAAAAAAAATCTTTAAATTATTTTTATCTGTTCATTATTTTATTATATTTTATGTTCATTATTTTATACGAATACATTTATATCTGTACTCATTTTATTATTAATAAAAACTAATGTCTGAGCACCCGATGACAAACTATTATTGAATAGTTTATCGGGACAAAATGTATTTTAATACTTTGTTTTCTTTATAATGTATTGATATTGTAATAATGTGTATATTTTATTGAATAATCACTCTATGAAAAAAAAGGAGCATATTAGAAATATAATAAAAATAAAGGGAGCAGTAATTAAGACTGTATCCGCTCAGTCAAAAAAAAATTGAGAAAAAAAAACTAAGGAGGAAATCCAGCCAGTCTACAAACATTTGGACATACGAAAAACTAATAAAATTGTTGAATAATTATTATCTTTAAGACATAAGCATCGCAAAAATCGCTTTCGAACCATCTTTATTTCAAGGATGTGGTTTTATTCAGAAAGGTCTCAAATTAGGGACCCGTATTCTAAAAGATTTTGCAGAAGTATTATTGAAGTACCTATCTCCTTTATTTCCTCAATTGAACGTGAACAATAGGAGGTGTCTAAAATGCTCTCTTTCGTCTACTAGGCATTTCATTTTGAAGGCTTGCAATCAAATAAAATAATACATCTTACATAAAAGCTAACACAATATCTTAAAGAGCAGAAAAATTCCATTCGAATGACGTATAATTTTTACCGCTTTGTTTCACTCTTGGTTGTCATTTTAAAATTTGAAATAAAAAACGGAGACACGTTATGATGTTATTCATCGCCCAATACAAAATTGTAAAGCGTCCTTAAGCCTTAAGACTTTATTTCTCATAAACGTGGATTTGTAAAATTAGCATGCATTATTATTTATGCCTGTTTATTTATAACTTACCCACTTAGTAAAAACTTCAGCATAATTTGGCTAAGTACTCCATGCACAATTTGCGCTGTCATGTTGCTGATATTTATATTATTATTAATGTACATTGTACATAAATAAACTAATATTAGAAATCCGTGACGCAAGAATGTGCACAAAAAATCACCTTCGAAATAATTAGAGAGGTAAGTTTAGTGAAGTAGATTGACCAATAGATTCTTCGAATGAAAAAGTAAATTATGCATCCAGTACGCGATGGACGAAAACACTGAAGCATTTTGATATTTTATTTTATTTTATTTGGGAAATCAACAGTTCTACATACAAATTTATAGCAAACAATCAGATATAGTGTTTAAACTCAGAACCAATAACAGATTTCCACAAAGTATACAAAGTTAGTAAAGAAAAAAGATCACATATTAAATAAAAACATATAAGTTTATACATATAAAAATGTTATTTTCATTTACTCGAAAATATTTTTCAATAATCAAAGATTTTTTCATATTTTTTTAAGAAAAGTAAGTTATTGTAAATTGGGGGGGATTAGGACAAGAATGGTTGAAGAGAGGATAAAGAGGGGAAGGGGGATGAACATATTTATTATTATAATGTCAACTAAGTTACATAATGCATCTTTAGTGTAAATTTTAAATCTGACTGTGACTGATGTTTGTGTAATCTATATCTTTAAATTTTGTATTGAACACTGAAAAAGTCCTACGAAAAAAAGCATTATTATTATTTGAAAAAATAAAATCTGCAATTTTAAAGTCATGTTCATCATGTCATTCATATGACTTGTGGAGATGTGAGATTTTCAAATATATAGTACATACTAAAAATTTAAATACAGTGTAAAATTATCACTTGAACCAGACAATTTATTTGTGCTTTGATAAGTTCGTTTATAACCTCTTAAGAATGTATATGAACGTTTGAAAACATTTCATTTTATATTTTAATTTATCAACAGCATTTTTTTTTATTTAGACGCTTGACTCACGCGCAGAAAGCTCCGGGTTTGATTTTTGGTGTGAACAGAAAAAAATTGTGTGATTTTTCTCAAACCTGGGTGTTCTGTGATGTAATTCACCACTGTAATTGTGCGTCCTGGTCTGTTGTGGTACAAAAAAAACAATGCTTTGAATTTTGTTTATTTCTTCGGACAAGTCGTTGTACAATTTTAAATTCTCGTACAATGAGTTTTTAGAATTTGTTTTTCTAACACAAATTGTTAAAACGTTATAAATATTAAAAAAATAATCCTTGCAACTTATTGGATTTATTAATCAAAGCAAAACTTACTTCAAAAATATTTATAATTTTCAATGACTTGATAGTGGCCAAAAAAAAAATGGTTATTGTAAAGACAGAGTTTGATATAAAGAAATACGTCCTATAAGTAGGGAGAGCTGAATCTGAGTGGCGTCAAAATGATTTACCTTCGGCCTTCTGCCAATTGCCACGTTCCACGTAGCTCCGCCCCTTCCACGTCATATGACTAGCATAGCAGTGAATTACTAGTGAAATATGTAGCGATATAACCTTAAAACTCTTTTTTGTTCCCTAGTTCGCCCGCACCCAGATTATTCCTTTGTTATTTGTCCCATAACTCTAAATAAACAATACTAAATCAGCTCAATATCCCGACGAAAAATCAAAGATAAAATGTACTATTACATAGTGAAAAATCATCAAAATAATCATGATTTTCACTCCGCATTACGTAAAATTCTTGAATATGCCTACAAATATCCCAGTCTTGATTTCTTTGATAGAAAATTGTCTTCTTTCGTGCAGTTGGTGAATAAAATAAAACTTTAATCATCTCTCTTGCTTCCGTTCCAACTTGCTTAATTTCGTAGCATCTCTCCCATGACGTTATATTAATGTTTTTTCTATATATTTTTTACTTACAATATTATGATTAATACAATATTGAGACTTTCTTTCTAAAATGCTTTTTTTTCATCATTGATATATTTTACATGCCCCTAAATTTATTTAAAAATAAATTAAGACTCATTTTTTCTGGCTGCGATACGATCTCACTTACTATTTAATGATGCTCATACTAACACACACCTGAACACTTACTCCCAAACTAATACACAAAAACACACATCTACACTTACTCTTATACAAATACACATAAACACACCCTTTTGTTGTAACACAATTTAATAATATGTATGATTCTTATTTAGTAACTTCGCTGGTCTGTCTTCAAACAGTATTTTTCAAATGTTATTATATCGCTGGAAACTGTTTGTTTCTTTAAAATAAATAATTAAATAATAAATTATGAATTGTATTTATTCATGAAAATGCCGACGGGCGTATAATATAAATAAATAAAAGAAAATTCGGGTTAATGTTTACTGGTCACCGTGCACTTAAATCACCTTATATGAACGGCGAGCTATCAGGACTTGGCGATCTTGCTTATAATTTTAAGCAAACGAAGATCTGAGATATTTATACCGGTGGGACAAGTAATATTAAAGCATTAAGACTAAACGTTAGCGCCGTGTTCAGAATACTATACAAATGCTTTAAATATGTTAAGGGACACCCACAACAGCGCACGAGAAATAAGGTCATTTTACGGTTTTTTCATCATTTTACAATTTAAAAATTACTATGAAATGTAATGTATTTATTTAGATAGTTGTAAAAATTTGAACACCTAATGCCTTAACTAATAAACAATATAATATAAATAAAAGACTAGTGATACGTTAATCTACAAATTTGGAATATCCAGTTACCGGTTTCATCACTTTCGCGACATCTTCGAGACTGGTATCTTTATTAAGGAGTTCAATGTATATATTCAAAACAGAGGTAAAGATAGGTAAATAATTAAAAGTTATATGAAAGTTAATTAAATAAAGTTATTTTTATCTTAAGGATCATTATCAAAAAAAATCCTTCGGGTTAACTAATGGGGTGATATAATGATATTTTAATGAGTTTAAGTATTTTAAGTATTTTGTGGATTAAAGTATCACTCGTCTTTTATTTATTTAATATATTACAATGAATTTCCATCAAAAAATTTCACTTACAAACTTAAATCTTTTAATAAACAATATATATTTACAAAAATAATTTCAAAAACAAAACATTGTTGTAAATTCCAGACGCTTTCCGATGACACTATTTTTCTACGTGAATGTTTGTTTTCAACAAAAATCATCGCCACCCGAAACGATGCGAGAGATAAAGCATACCCAATCTATTTTGGCATACCCAATCTTTTTTGACATTGATATGACATACCTTAAATTATTGCTAAAAAATACCGTATCAAAGTAAAGTCTGGATGGAATAACAATACAAATAATCAGAGACACGATGCCGATAATAGGACATCAACTATTGAGCATTTTAAACGAATCTCGACCAAAAGGAAAATTTCCAAAAACATGGAAAACCTCCATGGTAATCCCTATACCAAAAGTAGTGAACATGAAAAAATGCGAAGAATTTCGACCAATTAACATGTTACCAAAATACGAGCATATATTAAATATAGTCATAAAAAACTATTAGAGGAATATTTTTAAAAAAATCATTGGCTTTGTGAGGAACAATCAGGTTGTAGAAATTAAAATTCTTGGGAATCAGCAATAAATATTGTTATTAATGCACTGAACATGGAAATGGATCAAAATAAGTATGTCTTGGCTGTGTTTTTAGATTGTAAACGAGCATTTGAAATAATAGTTAAAATACAATTATTACAAAACTAGAAATAATATAACTTTCATAGGATGCTCGTAATTTATTTAAGGAATTTCTTCAGCGAAGAAAACAAGTTACTAAAATAGACAACGAAATATCTGATCCGATAAAAAATAATTTAGCAGTTCCCCAAAGATCAGTTTTAGGACAAATTTTATTTATCATATTTATTTATTTATTTATTATATATATACGGCCTAAGCCAATTACAACAGTTACACGAAGAAACACAATTGCAAGAAAGTGAACAAAAAGAACATAAAACTATTTGGCAAATACAAACAAGGGCAAAACAATAATAGTATACAATATATTAAAAAAAACGAAAGACCAAAAACGTTGAGCTAAACCATGCCAATCCAACTTCATCCCACACTGTTTAGTCGCGAAGAGATCTACGAAAAGCCGGAAGATCTATCCCAAAAATTCCAAGTCGTGTGATGAATTGACTAATCTACACATTCTGGACATTGAGGCATAAAAACCAAAGTTGCTCTTAGAAGATTTTATAAATTGTAGATTTTGACTTCTGGTGACACGGTTGGGAACATGAAAAGAAATTGATTGCAACAGAGATGGGACATCACTTAAAGCATTAAGTATTTAGAAAATGCATATAAGGTCCATCTCAGTTCTACGTCTCTCCAATAAAGACAGATTAAGAGATTGCTCTATTTCAAAATAAGAATAATTACCCCTTTGTAATCCGAGCGACCATGCCACTTTTCTTAAAAAACGGTGTTGGACAGACTCGATATGGTCAATATGAGTCCTGTAGAATGGAGACCAAATAGGAGAAGCGTATTCTAGATGGGGTCGAACTAGTGAGCAATAAAGAATTTTGATGGTATTAATATTTTTGAAGTCCGCCGTCACTCTATTGATAAAACCGAGAAGTTTGAGAGGTATCTTTACAATATTATCAATGTGTTCACGATAGGAGAGTTTACTATCTAAAGTAATGCCAAGATCCTTTATTGACGAAACCATTGAAATGGAAGTATTTTTTTGTTTGTAGTTGAATTGTAAAGGTTTTTTTCGTCGCGAGAAAGATATAATTTTACATTTGTCAATGTTAAGTTGAAGACAATTGATGTCGCACCATTCATAAACGACATAACCCAAATAATAAAAGATTGCAAAGTGCAACTATCCGCCAATGATATATTAATCTATATAGCGGGTCAAAATTATGCAGAAACCATCAACAAATTAATTAGACTTAAACAGCATATCAAAATGGCTTAAAATCAACAAGCTAAGACTGAATGTTAGAAAAACGAAAAACGAAAAACGAAATACACGGAAATAGGAAGAAAAAACCAAGCATAATGATGAATGTATATATAGATGGTAAAACTATTGAGAAAGTGGATAAAATGAAGTTTTGGGTATAATAATAGACTCAAAATTAACCATGAATGCTAACTTTGAGCCTGTATTTAAAAAAATATCAAAAAAAATATTATTTCTAGAAAGATTGAGAAATAAATTAGATACAAAAACTGCAGAACTGATATATAAATATTAGATGATTATTAGCCAATGACGGAAATTGGAATTATTTGAAATTTTTAAATTTATAATAATATTTAAGAGGGAAAACATTTTTGAGAAGGGAATATGGAAGTCTAGGCATTTACAGGGCTTATGACCTGCCATTGGCTGGTTTAAGTGGCCACTTTACACACTAAGAGTTGAGGAAATGTGGATGTTGAAACATCGGCAGAATAGTGAATGTTACAGTGTGCAAAGTGGCCACTTAAACCAGCCAATGACAGGTCATAAGCCTTGTAAATGCCTAGAGTTTCATATTCCCTTTTCAGAAATGTCTTCCCTCTCTGTTAAAATAAATTTAAAAATGTGAACAACTCCCTGGGGAGGAAATCCAGCCAGTCTGAGAGCATTTGGACGTACTCAAACATTGTTAAATTGGAAATACTTCAAAACAGAGCCATGAGAAGAGTACTAAAGAAAAGTAGGTATAATAAAATAGAAAAAATGAGATTAGATATTAATCGGATAACAATAAAAAAAAGACTGATATGATATGCTTTATTTTATATTTAAATTCTTAAACAATCAAATGCCCAAATACTTCATTAGTAATATAGTGCTAAATATAAATAATAATAATAATATTATTAGAAATAAGGATAGATTAAGGCTGCCATTAAAAAAAAAAACAGAATTTCAAAATTGTATTATGTATAATGATTTGAAAATGGATGAAAAGATGCCTGTTTGTATGAAGAATTAAAAATGTTAGAGTGAATGTAAAAATAAATGTTGTGTACCGTAAAATGATGTAAATAGATATGTAAGTAAAATTATTGTAAATATTAGTTTAAAAACTATTTATTGTAATGTAAGCTAACTTATGAAATAAATAAAAAATAAAAAAACTCATCTTCAGTACAGATATATTTATATTGTTTCCGTTCGATGTGACGTCGTATAATTTTTCATCAAAGGTTTTATGTACGCAAATTTTGAATTATTCAAAAACGACGTTTCGTGTCCTATGGGACAAACAGCACATATTACGTTACGCACTTGTACGCAATATTTGTTAGAAGCGCACTCGGCGGGAATGACGTTTGATGCTAAAATGACGTGACGCCAACTGCGAGTCGTTTTGTATTTCGTTATTTAGCTGACAACACCGCCTATGTAATTTATGTTTTTTAAATAATAATTATTCATTTTTTATTTTATTTTAGTGAAAGGTCAACGATATCATACCTTTAAATGTGTCAAACTGAATTGTTTATCCATAAACTGTCGCCTATTAAAAACTCAAAGTCTAATTCGTCATCAATTCAATCAAATAAGCTGTTTTTTTAGTCGCCCTGTAAAATAAAAAGAACTTATTTACGCTGTATTGTTAGCTAAAGCTAGGGTTTCCTAGGACAGCGGTGTCCGTATTTTAACGGCCGTAGTGAACGGTGATGCAGTGGACAGCCGTCGTAACGGTGACTAGAGTGTGGTTTTCTAGGAAAACGGTGTTATCAACACCATTTAGCACCGTTTTCTTGGGAAACCACTCCCTAGTCGACGTTACGACGGCTGTTTTCTGCATCACCGTTCACTACGGCCGTTAAAATACGGGCACCGCTGTCCTAGGAAACCCTAGCTTAAGTGACAGTAATATGCTCTTTTTAAACACGAAAATTGTAGGAAAAACTCATTTTTTTATAAATTGATAGTTATATCATTAGTATAGTAAAAATTTAAAATCCACTGTTAAGAAGAATCGCGGTCTGACTTTTCTTCATACAAACGTATTGCTATATTTACTCCCCAAATTATGGCACTACAGCAATGTTTTTTTTTTATAAACAATAGATATTTTTAATTGGCGTGACTTTATCGTTTTGCTTTTTAGATAAATAGTTTTTTATGAGAGCTAAGACGATCCAAAAACCCAAACAAACGCCCAGTTTTATCTGCCGTCTTCGGACACACGGTATACAAATATAAACAAACCATCACGTCGTTTCCCCGTTAGGGTAGGCAGAGAGGATAGAATGTTACATCACTCTATCTTTGCATACAGATCTCGTTTCATCTACATTCATACATTTGCTTATGCACGCGTGCCAATTATTTCGACCTTTGACATGTCCATCTTTAAGTATGATGGATTTGGTCATACCAAGTTTTTCTCGGTTTTCCTCTGTTTCTGCATCCATCAACATTCGCATTGTAAATATTTTTAGCCGTTCTTTCGCTGTCCATTCGCTTTACATGTCAAAACCAGCGCAGAGCTCCTTTCTTAATTTTGTCGATAATGCCTATCTCAGCCTTACATAATTTACGGATCTCGACATTTGTGCATTCATTCCTCTTTCTTCTCTAACTCATATAGTGTCCATGCGGCTCGACGGTGGGCTCATCTCCCATCCACCATTAACGATGTTACTACATTATCTCTGTTTAAATCACGTCAGAAGAAATATATCTTTTCTCTTCCTTAATCTCTCCTCCTTTCCTCTTTTTTCCTTTTTCTATGGAGTAATAGTTTTGATTTAAGGTAATTTATAAACAAATACGTTTATTTATATTTTTATATATGTTAAGCTTTTTTATTTTCTATTGAATATGATTTGTTACTTGAATTATAAAAATAAAACTATTATATTATTAGTTGGTTGGAAGAAATTGCCATTTGGCAATAAGCCCACCAATTTCCAAATAACATTATGTACAAAAAGTTAAATAAATTAAAAAAAAAAAAAAAAAAATCTCATTTAAAAATATGCATTACGTAATGCATCATTATCATTATGTAATTACTAAGTACGCAATTAGATACAAAACGCTTATGAACACATTTTTCCCAGAAACAAATATGTATGTTTTCTGTACCGAATCTGAAGTTTAGGGTAATAATGTAGTACTAGAGGGATTATCTTAGCAAATCTACTCACTAACAATAGAAAAGACAAATGAATTATTTGAAAACCGCTGTGTATATTGGCTTTCAAGTATCGTTTGCACCGGTGGTTCCAAAAAGGTCACAGGGGTTCTGAGATAAAACCATAAATTGACATTTATTGAACCTTAAAACATCCTCAAGAATATTAGGAGTTACAGGACATCGACTACACTACATTCACGGAGACTGGACCGCTGTGCACGTGCAAACCACGAGCCTACTGCGTGATATCGCGTGATTGGCCCATTTCACACCACGGGAAAAATCTACACGGCATGATAAAATACAACACGGTGGACCGATATTTATTTCTTTAAAATTATTTACTTAATTAATGCCAGGCAAACGCAATTACCAGTATGCCTTGAGACCGACTAATCTCAAGTCAATTTCCCTTTGAAGGATTTTTACCTAAGTGTACTCGCTAAATTTAAACAATGATTGAAAAAAAGATAATTTAAATCTCTTTTTCTAAACACTATATTATATGAATTGGGTTGTGGTCCCGTAGGTAGTGTTGCGGACTCACGGATCAGAGGTCTAAAGTTCAAACACCACTCTACCCCAACTTGATTTCCATTTTGTAATAGTGAGTTATTAAAATATTTGGGTAAATTATAAATAATATATTAACCGAGACGTTTTTGTTGATAATTAAATTAAAGTCTGTAGGGTCCATAGTCCATAGTCGATGACAGACACTGTTAAATTAGTTCATCTAAAGTAGACTAATGACCAACCATGCGATGTCATCATTTTCTATCGAATCCAATACATACGTATAATGCAACTCTAGGAATATTGCACATAAAGACGGGATCGTCGCCCTGCAGTACATTCACATCGTCCCTACCATGAAGAAATGAACTACAAAAGAATATGGTCTATAAAGAGACCACAGGACGCAGCCAACATCAGCAAGCTCGTTGAGTCAGTTAGTCCAACAAGTCCAGTTCACGTCAGACCAGCTCGACGTCGCTACTCAGTTCCAGCATGTAGTTCAAGTGCAGTCTCTTCAACCCATCATCGATGTAACACTCGTCTGACATAATTCATTATTTATTCGCCGTATAATAAAGACGCATCAAACAGCACCTTCGTGTCTTCTCTGTCAATCTCTAACTGGGGTGAGAACTCCAACCAAACCCTCAACTGCTCATTCCTACATGTTATTACCTATGAAGTTTTAAATAAAAAAACGAAAAATATAAATATTATGCATTGTATTATCAAATTTAAATAGGTACTAACGATTCGAATAAATGTCAAGCCTCTCTAATTTTACCTTGCCGTTTAGATTAAGACGGTATGTGTAAAATAGGCTATTCTCCGTTGGTTATCCCACAGCTGGTTTGTTTATTTGGGAATTTTTGTAATAATAAACAGACTTTAGTTTCAGAATCCATTCGCAAATCACACCAAACCATCAATAATTAATTTCAATTCTTAATTTTAACTTTTAATTTAAACTTTTCATTTTAATTTTAACTTTTACTTTTAATTTTAATCATTTGATTTCAACTCTTAATTTATACTTACCTACATCTACTACCTGCATCGAATAATTTATTGTTAGTTGTGATTTATTTTTTTACAATTAAATTGAAATGTTCATGGAAGCAGAGAGAGAGGGAGCAAAGTAAAGTAGCTTTACAATGTCTTCTCCTTATTATGAACTTTTTATGTAATATTTTTATTTTTACTTTTTTAGAATAAAATTATTTTTCCCCTCTCCTCCTGCATTCATTAGTGTGAAATCTGTAATTGGTCTTACTTTTTAAAATTGTTAATTTGTTCCTTGTTTTATATCAAGACTGTATGATTTCATTAATAAATAAATAAATAAATAAATATGAACTATGTTAGAGTTTTAGAATCAGATTGATATTTATAATTCATCCTCTCTAAAACAAAAATTCAAATCAGCTGATTGAAATTTGAATGAATTTTGGATTGGACTTAAAGTATCCTGCAGTTATTGAGAAGGGTATTATGGTTTTGCTTCCGTTTGTAGAAATTTCACCATACTCGTTACCTAGCAGTTACCTTATGAAACGAATACACGTCGAATGCCGCACACACAAACGCACGAACCAGTACACCATGAGACCGACTAACCTCCAATCAATTTCTATTAGCAAAATTGTCACTCAGGAAGAAACTAAAGAGAAAAAATAAAATAATTGATAAATGTTCACCCACCCTAATTTTATCGGGTCGGTTGGATTGGGACGATGCATGTGAAATAGGCCTCACGGTCTGAAGTCTGAACACAGAGCAGACTGCTTACATTATAATATTATGATTGCACGTACTCTTGTTATTGCGCTGTTACAGAACGGCATTCGTTTGATGTCTAATTATTAAACTGAGAGCTAAAGGGATATTAGATTCTCTGTAAACAGAGGATCATTCTTGTTTATACTGCTTTAACATGTCTGGCCAAACTGCGCCACTCGCAACATTATCTATGTAGGATCTCGTTATCGTATGATCAGTTATGCCTTATGCCACAAAGTAGCGTTTTTTCTAGAAAAATTAAAGAAAACAAACCGTAGCGCCGCGCTGTTTTTCCTTGGTGGTAGGCCGAGAGGATAGACCGCCATATGGTGGCCTGCATAATGGTTAAGTCGCTTGATTCATACGAAGGTTGCGGGTTCATATATTCAAAGAAACACTAGCGTTTATATAATTTCGTCGCTTCAGTTTTTTTGTCCAACAGGCCAAAATAAAAATCTGCAAAAATTAAGCTTTAAAGTTTTGTTTATTGAATAGGCATAAATGATGATAAAAACTTAAGACAAAATTAGTTTAAAAAACCCATTAAGCATTTTTTTAAATACAGTTTTTTACCATTATTTTTTTTTTAAATAAAGGCATTCTCAAAACTCCTGTATGTTTAAAGCTGTAGTCGCAAGTCGGGTTAAAACGCACGAAAAATGAGGAAATCATACGATTGTGCCATTTCAAAACGAATGTTTTTTTTTAAAATCGCGCAATAATAATAAAAAAACATAATTTGCATAAAAAGAATATTTTTTAAAGGAATTTCTATTTGAAAATATACTTAAAAGTTTTAAATAACTGGACCTCGATTATGCTGGGAAGATAAAGACGTCATACCTTCACCTTGACGGTATAGTTGAAGATAAATTCCTTCTAGCGATTATAAAGATATACTACCGACCCCCACCTTCAAGTTTTGGGTAGGTACATCGATATGAAACAAGGGGAAGCGTACGTCACAGTACACATATCTACGCTCTAAAATGACATAATAAATAAAAGTCTCCTGACCGACTATAAAGATACACTACTGATACCCCCACCATCAAGTTTTAATGTAAGTACATCGGTTTATACCGACGGGTCTAGAACTCCTCGATGCGTTTATCTACGCATTAAAAGTGTCAGAAATTTTGTTCCACCGAGGATTTTTTCCTTTAATTATGATTTACAATTTTTTTAAATCAATTTGAGGTTGGCAGTTTTTTTCTTAATAGCCCATTAAAAATATGAGAGAGAAATAAGTAAATTTTGAAGTCGAATTAAATTCCGACATAACTGTCACTTTAATAAAACGAACGCTTAGATGTGAAAATAATGTCCCTGGATTCTGTCCTATTAACAAATAAGAGTATCTAGGCGCAAGGAAGTTGCCACAGTAAAAAAAATTAGTTATTATATTTTTTCCATCTGTTTTACTATCTTTTCGAATGTATGTATCGAGACGTTAAAGGAGCCGGCTTTGTAGTCGATCGGTAAATACATACAGACGATCGTTAAGCGTGCCGTCTAGGTGATCTCCAAAAGTCTTACAAAATTCATGTTCAAGCGTGCATTTTTTGCTTGAATTGGGATTTAATGAAGTTTATAATAGATTTAAAGTGAGCACTTTTTATTATAAGCCTTTTTAAAATATAAATGAGAACTATTTTAAATGTTAATGACGTAAGGAACGCGGACTAATTGTTTGCGGTCATTTCATTGGCTTGTTTCGATCATATGCTGTCGATATGGCAAGTAGGTAGAACATACCGAGGAAGATACAGATAGTACAGAAGTTAAGTATACCGTCTCGATATATACAGATGAAGATAGCGATCATAATTGAGGCACTGAAATATAATTATTCTTCGACTGGCAGATTACGCCATTTTAAATTTAGACTAAAATTTGGTATCTCGGTTCTAATGTAAAGACTAAATACCGAAATAAAACTTGTATGAAACTTTTAAAGATAATAAATTGAAAATTAAAACGGTTGTAGCAAAATCTGAATTTTCAGTTTTTAGAAAGAAATACAAGCATTTTAAATCACATACAAATCACAACAAAATCACACACAAATGTCACAAAAATACAAGTATTTTTGTGACATTTCCCTTTTTTTCTACGTAAAATTATGCCCTAGGTAATACCGGTATGAAAGTAATGAAAGCCTAAACAATATTTCATTTAAGTTTTTATTACTTTCATACCGGTACCGGTGAGAGCCGGTAAGAAGGTTAAATATGAATAAGAAATTGAATATTACAACCAGAATTATTATCTTTAAAAAAAAATAATACAATTCTATAAAAAAAGGTTTTAACTAAAATATGTACCGAAGGCATAATTTTACGTAGAAATAAATAAAAATGTCACAAAAATTTATGTGATTTAAAATGCCTGTATTTCTTTTCACCAAAAAAAAAACAGATTTTTAATTTTCAATCTATTATCTTTAAATTGTTTTTTTTTAAAAAGCTTTAGTTCAGTACTTAGTATTTATGTAATAATTGAGATTCTAAAGTTTAGTCTAAATTTGTAATGGCGTTATCTGCCGATTGAAAAAAAATATATTTTAGTTATATAAAACTTTTGAGAATATTTTTTAGTAGAAAATACATTTAAAAATTTTTGTTTTTATCTAATCTATGTTTTTTTTTGTATTATTATTGCGCGATCTAAAAAAAACACTTGTTTTAAAATGGCGAAATCGTATGATTTTCTTATTTTTCGTGCGTTTTACCCGGCCACAGCTTTACAAAAACGAATTAAAGCGACGATTTATCAAAATATTAAAATTTTATGGGCGATGTTCAACGAGATGTAAATAACTTACTATTAATTATCAGCAAATATAAAATATTAAACATTGGTTTTCTCGTACTAAATTTAAAAAAAAAACACTGCCACATTTGAAATATCTGGACTGACAGAATTCATCTTACCATAATTTAATAGACAATTGAAAAACGCTCAATTTGGTGTTTCAATTTAGTACCTCGATGTTAATAATTCAACAAGTATATTTTAATAAATAAATAAAATAAAAAATTGTTAAAATGAAGATATACTATTTTCCCCGACTGACGATAAAGACGTGATGCTATAAATAATATTAGCTTTATATCATTCTTAAGGCAGGTATATTTATAGTCAATTAAATACAAAACTGGTTTGCCATGTACAGTAATATGAACTAAATTATTATGATTGCGTGTAATTTATAATAGCGAGACTTTTACGAATACTTATCTTTGCAAGAAAAGTACAACCACTGACAATAATTTATATGATTTATTAGAAGCAATATTTACGTGAGGTATTCAATGCTACCTGGCAATGGCGAGAGGTAGCCGATAGTTTATATTATACATATTTATGTATTAGGTGTTAACACAAGTTGTGTCTGTTATATTCAGAATTAAAAAATGAGCATCAAAGGTCAAATAAAATGGTAAAGTTCATTGTTATTAATGTTTAAAGCATTAACTTTGTGGTCTAAAATTTTACTAAATGTTATGAAATATTTGTACATAACCATTTACCGACTTTTCTATGTCAACCGGTTTCAAGACGCACCCGTCTCTTCGTCAGGACACCAATTAAACCAACATGCAAAACCCACTGCACAAAAATATAATGTTGATTTAATTGGTGTCCTGACGAAGAGACGGATAAGTCTCGAGGCCGGTGGACATAGAAAAGTCGGTAAGTAGTTATATACAAATATTTAATAACATTTGGTAAAGTTTAAATTTGTTGCAACAGAGGGAAAACAATTTTAAAAAGGGAATATAAATGACCGATGACCTGTCATTGGCTGGTTTAAGTGGCCACTTTACACACTGCGTAACATTCACTATTCTGCCTATGTTTAAACATCAACATTTCCTCAACTCTTCCATCTGTTGTCTTTTGTGAAGTAAAAGAGCTAAAACCTTTATCGTGTGGGGGGGGTTCATCCGACTGAACCAATTCACCTACTAGGCAACGCCTAAAAAAAAAATCCATTTTATATACTTCTTCGTATAAAAGTTAGCTTAATCGTCAATTTTTTGAGTACGTCCAAATGTTTGTTGATCTAAATAACTCTCTAGGTTTAGTTGTAGTGTTAGTTTTTTCATTTAAATTCGTTTAATTTATTTTATCTTCTTTCTCTCTCTTTCTTTCAATTTTCTGTCTCTTTCATACAATATTTTATTATATAAATAGCAACGCGTGTAATTATAAGTTAGTTAAATTCCTGACGATGAGGTAGTAACCTCGAAACCGGTCGAAGTGTAATTTAAAAAAAAATAAGTGGTTTATACAAATTTATAAACAAATAAATGTACAATGTCATACCACAAAGTAAAAAATGTTTTTGATAACAATAATAAACTTATAATTACTCGCGTTGCCATTTATATTATAAAATATTGAATGAAAGAGACAGAAAAATGAAAGGAAGAGAAAGAAAGAAGATAAAACGAATCATGAAGAGAATATTTTTAAAAGAAGACTCAAAGTTTAATTTAATTGATTATTTATTATTTGAAGTTTTTGATTAATGGCTTTACTAATTTCTAATCTTTCTAAATTGTCTAATTTTGAAATTTCGCGTGTCAACAAAAATGATTTTCGTAAATATTACACTTCGATGGCCATTTTCATCGAGATATAAATAACTCACCATTAGAAAATGAAAATTAAGTTTGAGTCGATTGAGGTTCAAACCTCGGACCTCTGATATGCGAGTCCGCAACACTAACCACGAAACCACAACCTGATTAAATTGTTTTTTAAAAATAAGTTAGATGAAATAAAAATCAAAAGTCTTACTAGCGTATGTTCAAAAACCAATCATAGCAACTGCACAAAACGGCGGTTTGTGTCAGATGTCAACTACAAAAGTTGTTAGTTGGCAGTTGATAGTTGACAGTTGATAGTTGACATCTTGTCGGCATCTGGCCGAGGACTTAAATTATCGTTGACATACGTCATATGTAGTTTGACAGTCCCTAGATAAAGTATGTTTCTTATAATTTATAGTACTTACTCATGTTTTAAAATAAAACACTTCAAATTCCATAGAGGTTAATACCCTCATTTAAAATGTAATGCTTTTAATACTAACTTTAGGTGTTTTTTATGATTTATACTTTATAGACCATAGATAAATTCAACTATATGTCCATGTTTTAATAATCATACTGTAATCACAAGGACAAAACAACGTTACAAATAATATAAATAAAATAATAATTAATAAATGTTATTAAATATTTGTACATAACCACTTACCGACTTTTTCTTGTCTACCGGTTTCGAGACATGCCCGTCCAATGGAGAATAATTCTTTACGTAAATACTATATCCACAAATGTATCCAAATATTAACAAAAAAGTAAAGTGGCCACTTAAACCAGCCAATGACAGGTCATAAGCCCTGTATATGCCTAGACTTCCATATTCCCTTATTTAAGGTATTCTATATCCCTGTTGTGATTTGTTAATCTTAATGACTCCCGAGGGGGTAATCCAGTCTTTTGTCCACAAACATTTAGACAAACTCAAATATTGTAATGAAACCAACTGGTCCAAGAAGACTTAAAAAATTGGAAGATTGTTTTTAGGCGTTGCCTAGTATGTGAAATAATTCAGTCAGATGAATCTCTTTACAACATTAAAGGTTTCAGCTCTTTAACTTCACTAAAATCAACAAATGGAAGAATCGAAGAAATATGGATGTTCAAATATGGGCAGAATGGTGAATGTTACACAGGGTGTAAAGTGGCCACTTAAACCAGCCAATGACAGGTCATAAGCCTTGTAAATGCCTAGACTTCCATATTCCCTTATTTAAGGTATTCTCCATCTCTGTTTTAATTTGTTAAATAATATTGCAACTTTTTTTATATAAATAACAAAATTCGTAAATAATTGCTTAGTAATAGTTTAATAAATAATTCAGGTGTTTACCAATTAAAACACAATTCTTGTCCTTCAGTTTACGTTGGAAGAACACCAAGAAATTATGAAATTCGTGTTAAAGAACACATGAGCTGTCGTCACAATAACAATTACTCTGAATTCAAAAATCACCTAATTAATTTTAATCATGACTTTAATAAAAATAAAGGAGATAAAATCTTACATACAAATAATAAAGGGTTAAAAATAAAAAATAATGAAATATTTTATAATGGGAAAGTTTAAAAAATAATCTTCCTTTCATCAATAATCAAACAACCTTTCAATATAGCCCGTTATACGATGTTCCATTATAATGGTAACCCAAAACTTATTAAACTCACGTCACTCCCCTTTATTTCAACTATTTGTCAAACAACATAAAATATTTTCATAATCTAATCAGTGCATGTTTGTCCTAATCAGTGCATGTGCTTATTAAAATGCATGTCGTGTTTGTTTTATAATTTTGTGCAACTAATTTTGTGGTGTAGAAGTATATTGGGTTTTGCGTGTCGGTTTAATTAGTTTCCTGAGGAAGAGACCGATACGCCTCAAAACCGGCAGACATAGAAAAGTTGGCCACAAAGATTTAAATATAAATAATATAATAATAATTGTTTGCAAATTTACTAATCTGATTTTCGTAAAAATATCGCCAAAAGAATGGAAATATTACATTTTAATTCGTTTGTTTTTTTACAATGGGAAGTTAACAGAGTTATCTTCGACTGTCTATAAAGAAAAATATATATTTGTGTACGAAAGTGAAAATATTTGCATAAATATTTTAAGTGTTTTCATCGTTAACCTATAATTGAACATGTTTTAAACAAAAAAATGCATGCGTATTCTGCTTTTCATATGAAAAACATCATTTAACTTTGTAGATAAAATTGAAGATAAATGTAAACTTGCCATTGTAATCGGAGCCCTGGGGTTACTCCGTGTGCAAGGATTCTTTTAAGACAATCGACATTTTTTTTATTTTTTTTATAATTATTGTTATACTTTATTTTTTTACAAGTGGAATTATACGGATTGGCTTTTCATGGGTACGCTTTTTTTCTTATTTTAAAAAAAATGTATTTACTTGAATTTGGAAAACTATAATTGGTCTATAATTTTGATTTATTTGTAAATGTTGTATTTTTTTGTTACAACGGCTGTTGTTTTTATAATAAATAAATAAAAGTAAACATGTCATCCATGAAAACTAGAAATAACAAAGACAACTAAGTTGCTAACTGTCACGATATGAAGTTAAAAAGAAAGTCTAAAACTTGTAATTCGAACATGGAAAAGATCCACCTCTCTCGGTAGGCTGTTCAACAGACCAATCATCCTTTCCGACCCACAAGCATTATCAACGGTAAATTGGTCCATCATTCAGGATGAACAAATAGTCTGTGTTGCATAGCTCGTAAGTTTGGTGCGTATAATTTTATTCGCTCCAAGATGTTGGGATTATAAATTAACCCGTTGGAAGTTTAAAGGCCATCATAAGCAAGGCAATGCTCCTTCTGACCCGCACACTTGCGACACCATGAACAACAACCGATAAGGGCTAATGAAGGATACTGCAAAAGGGTATCAATACTCTCTCTTGTACAGGTAACGAAGAAACTTCTCCTGTATTCTCTCTCCACCACCCGCTATAATATTTTATTCCTCCCAACTCAACAAAGGACTTGACACTCATGGAGCCCACATTTAGCAAAGAAATAAATTAAAAAAACACATTAAAAAAAATATGTCTAACGGCAGACGATTACAAAAATACAAAGTAATCTTCTTTTATTGATATGATTTTTTATATGATTAATAGGTTTCTGAATATAGAGGAAAATTGTTTATTTAATTACTAATAACCATTTTTTGTTTTAATACATATTATTATTTGGAATTGAGGGGTTTGGCATAGGAAATTATTTTCCAAATGAGAAATTCAATTTACTGTTTAAATTGGACGCAGCTATTTGTTCACCAATAAAATTATCATAAAATAATTAGTCTACGGTAAGCAATTATCGGCTTCACAAAAGGTTTTAATTAAACTATCAATTTGATCAATATTTAAATACGCTATCTGTTATTTAATCTCGTACTTTAGATGCAAAGATAATTGCTGCTCTATAGAATGTTAATTTAGGACAAATAAAGTTATTGAATTTTAATTTGGATTTGTAAATAAATGTTGTAAATATTTTCTTATTTTTTTATTTCTTATTCATAAATTTCATAAAAAGTACATGTTTTTGTAAAATTCTAAACATATCTACTTTTACACATCTAGTAAATGTTATCACTGTAACTCTCCAAAAAAAGAGACCAACTCTTGTGCTTGGAGAGTGACTTACACTGTTTTAGTTGTTTATTTATAAGAGTTTATATAATTTTAAATACGAGTATATGAAAAAGAAAAATAAAAATAAAAACATAGGATATATAAAGAAAAAAACATAAAACTAAAATGCATTCATACTAATTAAAATTTAATGTTGTTTTTACACGAGTTCATAAATTTCTTTAGATTAACTATAAATTTATTTATTGATTTTCTTCCAAGTCGGTCCCTTAATGCTGAGGATCGTGATCACCATGAACACTTCTAATTAGTCTGTTCCACTCCAGTCTGTCCTCAGCCCAACGTACTAACTCATCAAATTTTAGCTCCGTAGCCACCTTTATTTGGTCAGTCCATCTATATGGGATTCTACCCCGGCTTCTTCTACCTTTAACTCGGCCAGACATTATTGCCTTTTCTAGATTGTCTGGCTTACGTCTAGCAATATGTCCAAAGAAAGACAGTATCCTTCTCAAACACACCACTGAGACGAGTTGTAATATGGAGCTCTTCCAGTATTTATTAATATATTATTTTTAATAGTTTTTAGTTCATTCATTATTTATATTTACTTCCAGACTTTTCTATGTCCGTCCCCGTCTCTTCATCAAAATAAATAATCAACTTACGCACAAACTCTTCAAACAGCTGCACATGAGTATCTGTGTGCATACATAAATGAAACGGCAGTTTATCTTACTTTTTATAGATATGTGTGTAATTTAAAACATGTTAAGAAGGTGCATGCTTTGCTCCTTCTTCATACAACCATATTCCCGTAAATATTGTCTCCCTGGATTAACTGACCGATGGTTTTTTCCGCTATTGGCGTGTCCCTGTGGTTTTTTTTTGTTTAATAGTCTTTATTTGCAGCTAGGACAATCCAAAAACCCTTAAAAGCGCCTAGTTAATAATAATAATATTTGGACAATTTATAAAGTGCCATTTTTGTGAAAATCACCTCAAAGGCGCTGTACAATAAATAAATATCCCAGCACGTCTTGCAGCTACAGAGCGCATGGATGGTTGGGATTCTAGTTCCTCGTCTCCATTTATGATATATAACAATTATGATATATAGGAGCTAGATAACATCACGTATTGCAGCTACAGAGCGCATGGACAATAAGAAATCTAGCCTCTGTTTACATTTTTTTTTTTTTTTAATATTTGACAATGAATTTTAGAGTTTAAGTTATATTTTAAAAAACGAAATAAAAAGCAAATTTATAAAATTAGAAGTTAGAAAACAACAAGTCTTGCAGCTACTGAGCGCACGGACGGTTGAAATTCAATACCCCATTTAGTTATATCTATCTAAAAGCAAAACGTGCCGACACAGAAAATTTCTTTATAATGCTCTGTACATGCAAAATACAAATGAGTACAAATGGATGAACATCTCTGCTGGCGAGCTTATACTAATGAATTAAGCCGCAAAATATTTTTCAGTCTACATTCACTTAGAAGGTTGCAAAAATTCTTACCCATTAATACTAAATGCATCCTTGTACAAGCATTACTTTTACCCATTCTAGATTACGCTGATGTTTCCATGACTAATTTAAGCTGTGAGCAACTCGATAAACTTGAACGACTTCAGAATACATGCATAAGATACATTTTTGGCCTTAGGAAATATGACCACATTTCTGATTATCGTAGGCAACTGAAATGGCTCAAAATTAGACAGCGGAGAGACTATCACTCCCTCTCACTTCTGTTTAATGTACTTCATAGTCCTAACGCTCCTATATACCTGCGTGAAAAATTTAAACGCTTATCAGTTATGGTTAACCTCTTCGTTCTAATTCTTGCACTCTCTTGATACCCATCCACAATTCTTCTTTCTTCTCTAACTCATATAGTGTCCATGCGGCTCGACTGTGGAATCATCTTCCATCCACCATCAAAGATGTTACTACATTATCTCTGTTTAAATCACGTCTGAAGAAATATCTCCTTTCTCTTCCCATAATCTCTCCTCCTTTCCTTTTTTCTCTTTCATCTTTTTTCCCCTTTCCCATTGAGTAATAGTTTTGATTTAAGGTAATTTATAAACATATAAGTTTATTTCTATTTTTATATATCTTTGGCTTTTTAATAAAAAAAATCTATTGAATATGTTCTGTAACTTGAATTATAAAAATAAAACTTTTAACAATGTTTGATTATGTCCAAATGCTTGCAGACTGGCTGGATTTCCTCCCTAGGGAGTTGTTCATATTTAAATTTATTTCAACAGAGAGGGAAAAAAAAATTGTGAAGGGAATAACCAGCCAATGACAGGTCATAAGCCCTGTAAATGCCTAGACTTCCATATTCCCTTCACAATTTTTTTTCCCTCTCTGTTGAAATAAATTTAAATATGAACAACTCCCTAGGGAGGAAATCCAGCCAGTCTGCAAGCATTTGGACATAATCAAACATTGTTGAATTACTACCTGGTAAAAGGAGAAGTATAAAAATTGTAAAATTGTTTTCAGGCGTTGCCTAGTAGGTAATTTGGTTCAGCCGGATGAATCTCACCCACGTGATAAAGGTTTCAGCTCTTTTACTTCACAAAAGTCAACAGATGGAAGAGTTGAGGAAATGTGGATGTTCAAATATGGGCAGAATGGTGAATGTTACACAGTGTGTAAAGTGGCCACTTAAACCAGCCCTGTAAATGCCTAGACTTCCATATTCCCTTCACAATTTTTTTTCTCTCTCTGTTGAAATAAATTTAAATAAATCTTTTATTTTATCGGTTGGTTGGAAGAAATTGCCATTTGGCAATAAGCCCGCTAATGTACAAATAACACTATGTACATTCACATTCATAAAATATCCTTGATTTAAAAAAAATAATTTATCGATTCTGAATTTCATTTACAAGTTGAAAAACTGACTCCACATGTATGAAACGAAAAGCTGAGGCAATTTTAGGCTTCCTAAGCTGAAGCTAACTGGAACTCAAAACAACCTTTACTGTAAAACTCTAAAGGTTTAAAAATATTTAACGAGTGGCCAGAAAGTCTCAGGGAAGCTGGAAGCGTATCTTTTATATATGTCTTTGATCGAAATGCATTGCTTGCATAAAGGAAAAATAATATAGTGTGTAGGATTATTGATAAATTAAACATTGTTTTATTTATCTTGATTATTATACTGTTGTACTCAATTCAGTTCAGTGCTTTAAATCAGCGTTTATTAATTTAAAAAATGCAATATGTTTTTTATGCAAAACAGAGAAAAGGATACAATTAAATAAAATTAGGTGTTATAATAATTATGTAAAATTAAACAAAAAATCTAATTAATAGCAAACATATTGGATAGTCTATTCTCACTAGGTATAACAAACACATTTTCTAAAGAAGGTAGCATTCATTTGTTTTTATATAATACAGCATGTTTAGTTTTTGTAATCTCTCGAGATGATTTAAATATCATCATCTCATAAAAAATTTAATATCTTTTAAAAATATAAAATTTTACAAAAATTATGGAACTGAAAAAAACGAAAACTGTCTAAGTGTATGAAAGCGAAAAAAATATACAGAAAAAACTCCAAGGAGGTATAAACTGAAAAAAAAAATAGCCGCATTTAGTGGAATATACCAATATATGAAAATTGACAAAATAACATTTTTAAAAACACTGTAAAAAAAAAATGAATCTAACACAAACTCTTAATTATTGTTGATCCAACTGACTCCTTGACATTTTATAAAGTACTAGTAAGTTAATGAATGAAATATTGTAAATTTACAACCCAAATAAATAAATACAAAATAAAGATCAGAGGTCTCAAATTACAACCCCACTCTCCCCAACTTAATTCCCATTTACAACGCGTTGCAAATGGCCCTATAAATCGAAATATTTGGGTAAATAATAAGAACGCAAATATTTCCTTAAAAAAATATGATAATAAACAAATAACAAATAAAATAATTCATAAATCTCTGCGTAACCCTACAGTCCAAGAAACATTAGGTATATAAATATTTTTTAATTTACACATAATCGTGAAAAGCAAACTTGGACACAACATTCTGTTTTTAAAATCAGGTTTAATTGGTCCATAGTTTACGTTGTTTATTTCGTTTATTGCATCGTAAATCGCATTTCGACATTTTCCGTTGAGTCTAGCTGTTGATTGCCCAGTCATTTAGTTCTAGGTAACAAATGAACACGTTTTCTTTGAAGCTACAATGCTAATTTTTGAACGATTATAATAACTTAAATTGGTTGAGAATTTTACCGAAAGAAAGTTTCTCACGTGCTAGATAAATAACATAATGAACAAAATAATAAAAAATCATGAATATTAAAATAAAATATTATTGAAATCTCTAAAATTCATGTATATCACATCACTACTTAGAAACTGAGATATTCAGTGCCAACATAAATTGGATATAATGATTTTTTAATGTATTAATTACATTTAATTGTATTTTTAGTTTGTAAGTAAAAATTCTTGATGGAAGTTCATTGTAATTTATTACAGAAATAAAAAACGAGTTATACTTTAGTTCACGAATTTGGAATATCCAGTGACCGGTTTCATTGCTTTCGCGCCATCTTCGAGACTGAAATGAAATTCAACGCATTTATACAAAACAGAAAAAAAATGGTGTTATCAACCGGTAAGTTACGTTCTTATCTTAATCAATACTTGTTTAAAATAGCTATTATAATGTCAAAAACATCCTGTTAACATTGTGTTACCAGTACTTTTATATATATATGTTTGGATAATTTATAAAGCGCCATTTTTGTGAAAATCACCTTAAATCTCATGTCTCTGTCCTGCTCGGTTAGTCAGGCATATAATGAAACGATGAACAAAGGGGACGCGTATGTGGAGGAGAGCGACATACTGAATAGAACCTAAAGTGGACCGATGTAAACAGTTCGTGCTTTTTACTGTGCTACGTGTTTTGCTTGCCAAAGTTGACATGATATGACGTGACAACACTTGTTCTCTCGGCTGGTCATTCCCTTTTCTTTGGGAACGGCTTTTAAGCTAGGATTTGTATGGAGTGTCAACTCTTTACATTATATCTCAATGAGTAATTATAAGATATTTCATATAAATTTATATATTTGTATTTTTTTTACAGTTAATATGTTAAATTTCCTATAGTGTATGTAACGTATGTATTACCACAATGTGCGGATTCAACACCTGCGTCTGCCGCTATCAGACTTTCCGGCGTAAACGGGAAGCCACCCTAGCAAACACAGGCTCGAGAGACCTCGCCCGACCCTAAAGCGAACATTGGTCTTTATTGGGGATCCAGCACTTAGCTTACAGATACCGGGGTTCCTAGCTAAGATTTTTACAACTCGCGCGTCCGGAACAGCTTACATGGAAGAACTCTTACTTATAAATTATGTATGTGTATAACAAGATGTCGAATTAGAATTTTGGGTGTGCTGTGGATTTACTTTGTGAAGAATTAAGTAATAAGAGAACGGAAGGATCAAATTCAACTGTCATCAAGCGAAGGCAATTTGGTTGGCTTGACCACGCTAGCCAACTTTACAAGTCATCAGGTTCTCGACGTCCTGGACGTCCACTGCTGACTGTTCGTCGACAGTTACTGTCAGAACTACGGGACGCGAACTGGACTTTGGAGGATGCACTGGAGCTGATAGCTGACAGAGATGCTTGGATCTTCGTGGACACTATTATATTATTTCACAACAGGGGGTGAGTTCGGGTTCCGGGTGGCCAAAACACGTGTGTGCCTCGGACAACCGAACTAGCTCTTCCTAGTGATATGATGTCTCGAACCGTATTCTGAAGTTAGCGAAAAAGCCTAACAATCGGCATTCGTACTTCACGGAGTAGGTACTCGAGATCAATTACTATGATCTGGATTAATCAAATAATATATCTGACCAAAGAATCCGGAGGTGCCAAACAAGGCAAGCAACTAGGTTAGCAAGGGTTGACAGTATAATATGACTGTACAGGATGAGAGCCAGGGCGTAGCCTAGTACTAAAGAGTTTCAGAAAAGGAAAGCAAACTGGTTCGCTAGGAGAGTCTTGAGTGGGTGTCTTTACCAAAAAATACCAAGAAAATAGGTAAGCGGAAAGGTTAGAAGACGACCCGGATTACTCTGACTTCTGAAGCTACAAATCCGCCTTATAAAGGCCGAAATTGGGAGGGGATGAGAAATTTAGGGGTCTCGCAGGGCATGAGGTAGCACGGGTGGTTGGAGGGCATCGCATTGGAATGTGGTAGAATATGCAAACCTATACCATATGTTAGAGGAGTTGTTAATACGTAACTATCTCGTAAGAAAAATAATAACAATATGAAAAATAAAATGTACAGGGAAAAGGCGCGTGCAATAACACTTATTTCAATGGATTAGTGAGGTTTAATAAAATTTTTGTCGTTTTTAATTGACTTTTTACTCATTTAAATGAGTTTCGGGTTCGGTTTCGGCTGAAAAATTTTCGGTAAAGGTTTCGGTCGGTCACTAGTTATAACTATCATATTATATGCAAAAAAAAATTTCACCGTGGTATTTCGAAATCGTGTAAACTGAAGTTCCAATGTACTGTTTATTTTAGACGTCCGTCCTTTAGTACGTAAATCAAAAAGTATTTTATTAATATATTCGTTACGTCAACATGAATATGCATGGGATCACAATGGAGGTAGTGTATTCAAAACTCACCTAATATGTTGTCATTAATTAACTCGACCAACGTGCTACGAAGGTATGTAAATAGTATCAATTGAACATTTATCAAAACCTCCGGTAATGAAATTCAACGTACGCCCATACAATTAACATACTGCGCGGCAGTGATAGTTATTTTAATCAAATTGATTTATATATGGTTCAATAGTACATTTAAAAACATATTGGTATGAAAGTAGGGTCCCATTAGGGAAATACATGCCATTCTTAGGGCCTAGCTCAAACCTTTGCTCTCTGACGGTATTAGTCAGTCCTGTTGTAAAACAACTCATAAATGAGAATGCATTTGATGTAAATAATCATAAAAAATTACACATTAAAAATGGCCACCAACATCGTAATATTTTGATTGATTATAAGCACGCAATATTGAATTTTTTAAATGAAAATTCAGTCTAGGATTGATCACCTTACCTTTATGGAACAGATGATGAAATATGAAGCATTTGGTTTACCAATGCAGAACCTTATGCACCAATACAGGATGACAAAAATCTAGATAAAAAATTGGTGCATAAAAATATTTTATTTTATTTTTTTAGATTTAATGGTTAATCTTTTACATTTTTACATTTTTACTGAGTACATAAAGATTACTATAGAATACAGTGTACAAATGTTATAACATAATACTAGATAACATTAAACAAACAAAACATTTGAAAATACTATATTTATCTAAAATTACAAAGTTAAGGTTTCTATGAAGAACGAGAAAAAAAATCATAACATTTTGTAGTAACAATACAAAGCGAGCAATGTAATAATAAAACCTTATTCATGTACAAATATATTTGGTTAATATAAAAACCAAAAACCCATGAAAATATTATATAAACTGCTATTTATCAAATCTTCTAAGAATAGCTTTTGTTTTTATGCCCCAATGTCCAGAATGAGATAAGTCGATTCGTCATACAACTTGGAATTCTTTGGGATAGATCTTCCGGCCTTTTGTAGATCACTTCGCTAATAAAACCGTGTGGGATGAAGGTGGATTGGAATGGTTTAGCACGAAGTCTCATATGTTAATCGTGTTTATGAATATATTGTATACCGTTATTTTATTGCTCTTGTTTGTTTCTGCTACATCGTTTTATGTTATTTTTGTTCAGTTTCTTGTACACATGTTTTTTTCACATAACCGTTGTAATTGGTTTTGGACGTATATACCTGTACGAAAAAAAAACCTTAAATTACAAAATATATTTAAAGAAAGAGAAACAAGAAACTTAAATAGTAATATAATATTACAATTCAGAATCAGTTATACTCGTATATTGTAATAATAATAGAAAATACATGCTGTTAACTCTTGTGTGGCTGTGATGTCTCACTAGTCGACACACAATACAAGACTTGATATAAATCTATTCTTTTTTTAAATGATGAAGTTGTATTTTTTATAATCTTCAAGTGGTCATTTTCACAGTGGATTTGGAAAGTAAAATTTGTACAACTATGCTGGATTTTAATACAAAAAATATTTAACTTTGCTACCCCAACATGGGTGTCCGCAAATACAGCAATACATCTTTATTAGAGAGAGCACGAAGATACAACACGTAACAAGGAAGATAGAGACGCTGTTCTGTAGCCGCCATAGCTGGTGTTGTGTGACACAAATTCAGTCGGTTGTTGACAGTGATGGGGGACGCGCGCGTAAATGATGATTGATTTTTTTTTGCCACAACAGGGCTAAATTAAAGGTTTATTTTAATAAATTATGGAAAATTGATAATTAAACATTATGCTTCCGTGTTTTTTTTTCAACTCTCTGAACCTAAGAATATTCCATCTTTTGCTTATGGTAACACGATGTTACATCACCGCGCGCAAAGGGATTATTTACCACAGTCTTTTAAGAGTTAATTTACAGTTACAATATTTTTAGTACATACTAAGAACGTAGTTAAAAGATTGATTCTACACTGATATGTTTTATAAATGTTTATTAATTATTAATTTATTTATACATCAACGGTGCAAAGAACCTTTTACAAAAAAATATTTTACAGAAATAATAACAGCAGTGAACAATAATGAGGAATTTGGTAATGTAGCCAAAATTAAAGGATTTTAATTCAACTTTAATTTTTTTAATATACAAGATATATTGTAACGCATTTCCTCTTGTTAAGACATTTTCAAACTTTTATATATATCGTATTATCAGCGCTACGATTTTTTGAAGTTTTGTATTTCTGAAATTACTCCGCGTGTGACGTCAGAGGTCTTTTCCTGTTATTTTCCATTTGTTCTTCCCAATGGTCCATCCACGGCAAGCAAACCGAAAGTCTTCTATCTCTCATATCATCGGTTGATTTTATGAACCAATGAACCAGTGATGTCATTTAAAGTAGTTCGTTTTTTTTAAATGTTTTTTAAAAAAATTTTCGTACATTTTCAGGAAACCTTGCCGTACAATTTAATTCTCTATTTTTTACCGCACGCAAGAAAACATTTATTGTATCCAATGGCAATCCAAGTCTGAAGTCACCTATTATGTTGTACATAATAAGAAATATAATAGAAAAATTCAAACTAAACAATTTAGTGAAAATAAAATATACATAAACAATAAAATAAAAAAAAACAACATCTCTTAATAAAAGATAAAAATTAACATGAGAAAATTTTATGTTCTAAATATAAATATAATAAAGTAAAGTTGAGAACAATTTAAGATAAAAATAAAGTGGTTAGTATTCAACTAGTCACAGAGAAGGTGTAAAGATACATGGCCAAAAGGTGGATATGATAAGGTTTGCTGACCGTATTGCTATGGTTGCTGAAAGTGAAAAAGAACTGCAAGAGGCCTTAACTACTATGGAAAGCATTCTTTAAAATAACTACAGTATGAAGATAAATAATGACAAAACAAAGTTACTGACTGTAGGCCGAATGCAACACCAGATAAGAGTAGTGATGTCGGGAATACCACTAAAGAACACCAAGGAGTTTGTCTACCTAGGGAGCAAAATAACGTGGGACGGTCGGTCTAAGAGCGAGGTCGACAGCCGTATACATCAAGCTAGACTTGCATTTAATAAAAGGTCAAAAATAATTTAATCAAATAACATAGACCTGAAACTAAGAATACTCCTAATCAAGACCTATGTATGGAGTATCTTGATGTATGGCTGCGAGACATGGTGCCTATTCGAAAGAGATAAACGGAGACTAGAGGCTTTTGAGATGTGGTCCTATAGAAGACTACTAGGAATTTCCTGGAGAGACCACATTACAAATGAGGAGGTTCTCCAAAGAATCGAAGGTGGAAGGCACCTGCTCAGGACCTTGTCCGAAAGGCGAGCGAGATGGATCGGCCATGTAATACGTCAAGAAGGCCTCCTGCATGTCATATTGGAGGGGATGACCGAGGGGATAAATTCTAGGGGACGCCCACGCCGAGAGTACCTGGAGGACCTATTAGAGGAGGTGCGCTGCTCATCATATGCTGACTTTAAAAGAGCCGCACAAGACAGGGAGGAATGGAGGAGAAGAATGAATGTAATTGCTGCCAGCGAATCCCAGGATTGAGACCAGAAAAAAAGATTCAACTAGGTAATAATAAAAATGATTACGTACGTGAATCGAAAATTTAAATATTCCGTGTATCTTTAGATCAAAAATAAAAATTTAGTCTAATAAAATATGTCCATAATGCGGTTGTAATTAAAACCAATGGCGTTGTTACACATAATATATAGTAAACATGTATATTAGTAGAAACAAAAGAATGTAGGAAGCAAAATGTATTATTAATTACAATAATTTTATCATAATAGGCGCCAAGCTCTCGGGCCCACACAAATTATCTGACTCAACTATGATTCTATGATACTACTTGTCTAATAATATAAATTTATTATGCGGATAATTGATTAATTTCAAACAGTGTAAACAAGTCGGCCAGTATCGTGTATGTTAATATTGATTTAGTTTTTTGTTTATTCGACGATTTAGGCTACTGATTTTGTAGGTATATATTTTTATGCGTTGGTACATATTTTTTTTAAGTCTACAGAAATAACTGTTTTTTTACCTCTACAAAAAAGCTCATATTAGCACAGCAATCTTAATTTCATTTATATACTTACTGTTATTATTCTACAGGTAATTTAAAAATAAACTTATGACGTTTACACGCTCATGAAATTCCTTAAATATTGACAGTAAAGTGTAGGAAAAAAATACGGTAATTTATTGCTATAGTCGCCGCAACGGTGACGTACCGCCGGAAAACTTTACTTTAGACGTTATATTTAATATCAAATACTGAAACATTACTTTTTTTTTACATTTTTAAAGTAATAAAGGATTATGAAATACTGTCCAGCAAAACAATTTTTTTACTAATATTATTAGTAGCATAAAAAATACTTTTAAATTTGTAATTCTGAATTTCCGAAAAAACTGTGATTCCATTGTCCACGACTCAAATACGTCACGATTCGTGTTTATTTGTTCCTGCCATTGAAATTTGTGTAAAACAATTTCGCAAATCTTGACGTCACAATAACTCAGGCCAAACACGTCGCGTTTTTCTACGAACGTATTTTTATTGAATTTATTTTTTACATTTATGTATGAAAACATTTCATCACAATATCCATATTAATTTTGGATACACAATTAACTATTCTGAATTTATTTTATATATTTTTATCGGTATTCGTAGTATGTGATATTTTCCTATTTTATTCTGTGTATTCATTTTAAGGAATTCGCAATACGATTAATTAAATTTAATCGACGATAATTTTAGACTCGACCTTATATATGCGTCAATTAAAAACAGTGAAATATTAAAGAATAAAATATTATATTTTGCGTGATAATCACTTAAAATGTTATACAGTGTGTAAAGTGGCCATTTAAACCAGCCAACGACAGGTCATAAGCCCTGTCAATGCCTAGACTTTCATATTCCTTTCTCAAAAATGTTTTCCCTCTCTGTTGAAATAAATTTAAATATGAATAACTCCCTAGGGAGGAAATCCAGCTAGTCTGCAAGCATTTGGACAAACTTAAACATTGTTGAATTAACTACCTGGTAAGAGGAGAAGTATCAAAATTGGAAAATTGTTTTCAGGCGTTGCCTAGTAGGTGATTTGGTTCAGCCGGATGAATCTCACCCACGTGATAAAGGTTTCTGCTCTTTTACTTCACAAAAGTCAACATATGGAAGAGTTGAGAAAATATGGATGTTCAAACATGGGCAGAATGGTGAATGTTACACAGTGTTAAATGTGGCCTCTTAAACCAGCCAATGACAAGTCATAAGCCCTGTAAATGCCTAGACTTCTATATTCCCTTCTCAATTTTTTTTTCCCTCTCTGTTGAAATAAATTTTAAAATGGAATGGGTTTGAGACCCGTGGCTCGTGTTGCGGACGCACCCCGACATGATTTCCGTATACTAATACCTCAGAGTAATAATGCGTAACCTAGAGAGAAGCCCTTTCACTATGTTTCATGGAACGCAAGCGATGTTGGTTTGTTGGTTAGCAACCAATTGGTGGCCATTTTGTTTTATTTGACAAGATAAACATAGCGGTTTGATCGAATGCTTGAAGTCATAAGCCCTGTAAATGCCTAGACTTCCATATTCCCTTCTCAAAATTGTTTTCACTCTCTGTCGAAATAATTTTTAATATGAGGTACAAATGTTCACAAATTAGTAACATTAAATATTTTTTTCTCGTAATGCCCCCCCCCCCCCCCCACCACTATCCTCCATCCCCACCGTAACATCCAAAATACTGTCCAAAATTATATAAAAATTCAGTATGTTAAAAGATAACTCTCGAGTGAATCTAAATAAAACAATTATCAATTTTATTATTATTGCATACATAAATACTGTTAAATGTAAGACATATCATCTAATCTTCATGTAACAAAAATAATCCAGATACACTGTGATTGGTGTACCAATACAGTACCCTATGCACCATTAGGTGCGGAAAGGGAATGATGTTGATGATTTCTGTTACTATCTTTATCGTCCTGTAATTATTGTGGGAGGCATATTATAACTTTTTCTCTTGAATATTTTTTTCTCTTGTAGAGTTTTGTCGTAGGACTTTTTCAGTATACAATACAAAATTTAAAAACATAGATTACACAAGCATCACTCTGTCAGATATAAAATTAAAACTAAAAATGCATTATGTAACTCAGTAGACATTATAATAATAAATATGTACATCTCCCTTCCTCTCCTTATCTTCTCTTATTTGGTGCTTTGGTGAATTTATGCAGTCCCCTATGCACCACAGAGGCATGATGATGCTGATGACCATATTACTTGAGACCAAATTAGGTATATAAATCACGATGCCTGGGTTGGTATTCTAAACGCTTTTATACTGCGTATTTAGCTCGTAAATACACGCTTTTTCGCGGTATAAATGCCTTCAGAATACTAGCCTTGACGCACATTTTTTTTGCACCGAAGAAATATCGTCTCGAAATATTTTAAATGAGATTTATTTATTTAAACGTTTCAAAACTACAAATACAGATGTTAACCTTAAGTAAATTAATGAAACATTTAAAAAAATCTCTTTTCGGAGATTTTTTACCGATCCATTTGTGTATTTATGAATCAAGTCGAGACCGGAGGAAACCACTTAAAATTGTATTAAAAGAGTTCGCCATAACCGACATGTGGTTTCGGGAGATCTTCAGACATCATTAGCAAATGTCATTGGTTTCCCTAGCGTATCTGACATGCGGGTCCCAGGACCGCAGAAAGCAAACGGAGCAAATAAACGCCAGCTAAATGAGCACATAACGTCAATCAAGAAACAAAAAAATGATCCAGCCATCTCCTTTATCCGCATTCACTCCTGGGATTCCAGTCCATTGCTAAGAAGGTTAATTTTTTTTTTTTAATAAATACTCGATTTATGTGGTCTCATTCAACTCTAACTTGTGAATTTTGATTTTATGTTTTTTTTTTCTACTTTGCTATTTTTTATTAATGAGGAAGTTCAGTGATATGGGAAACTGGATACAAAAAATGTTATAAATTAAAATGTTTAAAATTAAAGCATTAAATTATAAAGCTAAGTTTCTTAAAAGTGAAGTAAAAAAATAATAAAAATGATTTTAATAAAACTACTTTGAACGACAAACCACAGAGCTTCCTCATCGGAATAGGGACAGAATCATTAAAACTGCTCATATTCTGCTGTTGCAAAAGTTATTATACTATAGTTATATAACTTTAGAGTATATTTTCTATCAGTAAAACTTCAGAAAATAATTGTTTGTAGCTTATTATTAGCTTTACAATATTTTTTAAAAGGCAAAATCGTATGATCTCCTAACTTTGTTTATCAAAGTACACACTAAGGAGACAACGCGGTCTGACTTTTCTTTATACAAACGTATTGTCTTATTTTTTCCATATATTTATTTATTTATTTTAAAGAAACAAACAGTCGACAATGATTTAATAACATTTAAAGAAGAATACGGTTTAAAGACAGACCAGCGAAGTTTCTAAATAAAAATCATACATATTATTAAATTGTGTTACAACAAAAGGATGAGAGTAAGTGTAGATGTATGTTTATGTGTATTAATGTGGGAGTAAGTGTTCAGGTGTGTGCATCATTAAATAGTAAGTGGGATCGTATCGCTGCCAGAAATAATAAGTCTTAATTTATTTTTAAATATATTAAGCGGCATGTAAAATATATCAATAGATGAAAAAAAAACATTATTGTTAGAGCAAGAATGATAGAGGAAAGAGAGTTGTGCATAGTTAGTGCTACAGACTGGCAGATGGAATAAATACTTATTTCTTGTCACGCGAAAGGGGGCATTAAGAATAATTTTGGAGAGTGGGTTAAAAGAGTCTACTTTATTATTCAATAATGTATGTAAATAGTTTAATTCAGATACAGTGCGTCTATTTTCAACGGTAAAAAATCCATTTTGTTTGGCAGATTGACTGTAAGTACAAATCGTTTTATCGTTTTTATAGCACTAAAGCAATAATTTTATACACCATAGATAGATATTTATCATTAGCGTGTCCCTACACTTTTTTTGATAAACTCCTACTTACGGGAGCTAGATCCATCTAAAAGCTCCTATAAGTGCCTAGTTTCATTTGCCGTCTTCGGACGTTCGCTGCTCTGCCACGCACATCCTCTTGACAATACATCGTGGCTGCAAAATATATTAAGTTTATCCTCACAACTCAGAACCTAACATAAATTTAATAGAAATTACACTAGTACTAAAATAATAATGACCATTTTATATTATGCGTTATTCATTAACATTTTTTATGTATTTAAATATTTATGTTCCTAATTAATAGAACCGTTAAAATTCGTAACATGTTTTCTTGTTGTTATCTCGACTGAATATCATATTTTTTTACGAATAAAAATAATTTTTATTCCATAGCTTACTATTTTATCATAATTTTTATGGACTCGCATGAGGATGACAAGTATTCATATAACTTTTATATGGTGTTTTATTTGTAAGGTGATGTCATGTCGTTCTCAAAATTTTATTCATTTTTAATTAATGACCCAAAATGGCTAAAAAATTATTTTATTTTAGTTATTATTTAGTTAATATAATAAAACTATTTTTAATATTATATAAACTTATTATATAATCTCTAAGATGCGTAAAAAAGTATACAATTTAGAATGATATTGATTATGCTTATTTTATTTTATTTGGGATATCAACAGTTCTACATACATATTTATAGTAAACAAACAGATATAGTGTACAAACTCAGAAATAATAACAGATTTCCACAAAGTATACACAGTTAGTAACGAAAAAATATTAAATATCTACATATAAGTTTATACATAAAATAATGTTATTTTCATGTACTCGCAAATATTTTTCAATAATCAAATAATTTTTGAATATTTTTTTAAGAACAGTGAGTTATTGTAAATAGGGCGGGATTGGGACAAGCATGCTTGAAGAGAGGATAAGGAGGGGAAGGAAGATGTACATATTTATTATTATAATGTTTACTAAGTTACATAATGCATTTTTAGTGTAAATTTTAAATCTGACAGAGTGATGTTTGTGTAATCTATATCTTTAAATTTTGTATTGTACACTGAAAAAGTCCTACGAAAAAAAGGCTTTTTTAACATACGATGTTTTACTTATTGGTACATGAAACAGGTGGTACCGTCTACAAATCTTGGCTGGCACATGTATTGTTATCAAACTGTGTAGTTCTGTACCGTCAACTATTCCTGTCATAATTTTGTGAAGCAGTAGTTGGTCCGCACACACTCTGCGGTATTGTAGAGAAGTGATTCCATGGTAGGTGGAGGCAGTGAGAGTTGATACATAAGAAATACTGGTTTTGTATTGAAGGTACTTTATAAATTTGTTTTGAATATTTTATATTCTTGATATATATATGGCATACTGGGGATTCCATATCTGAGATGCGTATTCCAAATGGCTTCTGACAAACTTATGATTTGAACTGGGAATACCATCCTTATTCTACCACTATATTAATTAATTTTATTCCCATCCAAATTATAGCACTATACCTAGGCGTAACTTTAGGCCAAGTTTATGAGTAACGCCTTTTATTTTTTAATTTAAATTAAGTCAAGAATTGATATGAGTTTGTATTTCAATTTCAAATTCACATTTTGTCACACATGGATATAAAAACAATCTAATAACCGCTTTGATGCTATTTAAATCCTTTATTATTTTCGGTAGCTTATTACATACTTTTAAAGTCATCCATAAACCCACTTTGACTGAGTTTTTTGCCGATAGAATTTTGAGGTCACTTTTATTTTTGGTGTTGTGAAAGATACTTTTTTTTTGTTTACAAAAATATTCAGGTCTTGATTTTACAATAAGACGAGCACATAAACTTGTTTATTACGTCATATAAACAATAGGTAGATATGTAAAAGCCTCGGTAAACAAGAGCTTGATTAGGTAATTTTAATCAAAATCTTCGCGATACCAATCTAAAGATATTAAATTGTTAAGGAAAATTATAAATCTGTTTTTTTTCTCGGCATTGGAGTATTAGCAATATAGGAGTGGTACTGTGTAATCAGAAACTACATTTGCGGAATTTATTATGATGTGCAACGAACATAAACTTTAGGTTACCTCAAAGCAGATGTGCCTTTTTACATAGACATTTTACAGTATTGGGCCCCAGGGTTTTTAACCTTAGCCGGACCAAAGGGGGGAATCAAATCCCCTATAGAATGATTTTAATTCGATAACTCAAGTATTATTAAAGCTATTTGCCGTATATTTTTTGTAATCGTGAAATTTATAAAAAGAAGCATTTTCCTGTTTTCGTATTTAAATTTTTTAATGCTTTTTTTTTTTTTTTTAATATTAAAAACAAAAAATACTTTAATAATACAAGGGTCAATTTAACTTTATGTACATAAGCATTCGTCAAACTAACAAAAATGAATAAAATAAACGAATGAGTTAAATAAGTGTACGCGAAAACATGAATAAATTATTGCAGGGTCATAAACACTTCCAACGTTTTATTCTCCAGACGCCATAAACAAGTAGGAACTGGGGTCGTTTGGTCCCCCCGTTAGGATCATGTGTAATTTTTAGATGCTTAGTGAGGGAAAAGTTAATATGATGGATCCTGTAACGGTGTCTATTAATTGCAATGTATATATTAAGATGGTAAGCCGGTAGATAAAAAATGTTCCTTTTTAAATTCTGTAAATTATTACCATGACTAAAAATGGTCTCCGTTTTAATTTTCAAATAATTCCGTGTTGTTATTTTTAAATCCATGTTTTGTATTTTTTATTTCTAGGATTAGGTTGTTGAGGATCAGAGCTCCTACCCCATTTAGAGATTGACAAAAGACACGAGGTTGCTGTTTGATGCGATACATTACATGGTGAATAAATAATGATGATGGCTTGAACTGGCTGCACTTGAGCTACATGCTGGAACTAAGTGACTGCGTTGAACTGACTGTTCGGGCTGACTGGACGTTACCACGCCCTGTGGTCTCTTTATAGGCCATGTTCCTTTTTTCTTCATATCTCCATGGTAGAAACGATGTTAATGTACTGCAAGGCGATGCTCTCTTCGTTATATGCACTAATGTTAGACTTGCATAATATGTTGTATTGCATTCAATATAAAACGATGACATGCTCCATCGGTCGTCGATCTATATTTCTGGTGATATCGTTACACGTCTGTGTCATTTTATTTTATAAATTTATGGCATAAAATGTATTGCATAAATATAATCGGGTTGTGGTCCTTTGGCTAGTGTCTCGGACTCACGGACCAAAGGTCCGTGGTTCGAATCCTACTCTACCCCAACTTGATTTCCATTTTCTAACAGTGAATTATTTACAACTCGTTGAAAATGGCCCTCAAAATTAAATATTTGGGTAAATCATAAGAACGCAAATATTTATTAAAAAAATAAAAAAAATTAGGATACATATTTCAATCAGGGAATCTATTTAAAACTAATTAATATAAAATGAAAACGGAGTGTTCTCTGTTTATAATAGTCTCCATATAACATGGCTCAGCCTGTTCTAAGATGGAGAATTTTTATATTTTAGAGCATAAATAGTCCTATTCTAATAACACAATAACATAAAAAAGAAAAACTAAATTTACTTTATTATAAATGCCTAGCTAATCAAATGTAAGAAATTAAAAATCGTTATTATACAAATATAAAGTATATAAACGTGCCAAGAATACATGTTACTTAAATATAAATAATATAGTAAAACATAAATTAAAAAACATATATAAAACTATGAAATACATAAAAATATAAATGATATGTGTACACTAAGTTTTTTGATTTACATATATTTTTCAAAAAAATCTCTCGGTACACTATTTATATGTGCAGTTATTTTTATTTTTATTTAATAATATGTTTTTCAATTTAAGTCTTTTATATTTAGCAATAAATCATTAAATATTTTTGGAGCAATCACATTATATTGCTTTTTACCAAAGGTGGTTGATACAAATGAGACAATACAGTTAATTTGTGTTGCTGAACGAGTGTTTATATTTTGTTGGGTTTTTTTGACCTCACTTAATTTATCATAAAATTTAAGTAGTAGACACCTCACAAACAATTGTCTTACATCCAATATCTTTAACCCAGCAATTGGATCTTCCGTTGGATACCTCAGGGGTTTTTCGGGAATGGTCTTCATGATCCATTTTTGTGCTATTTTCACTGGTTCAAGGATTGAACGAGAGCAACCTCCCCAAGCTAAATTGCAATGTGATAGTTTGCTTTGGCAAAAAGCAAAGCAAATTTGTCTCATAAGTTGAGCATTCAAAATATTTCTTAGGCTTTTATAAATGTATGCTGATTTCCGTATTTGCTTGGATATTTCTATAATTTGATCTTTCCAGCTTAGTTTAGAATCTATTAAGACTCCTAAGTATTTTATTGAATATACTTGTTCGAAATTTTCAAATTTGCACAAAGTATTAGGTATGCACGAATGGATCTTGAGTGAAAAACTTTCAGGTTCTGTTTTTTTGTGATACTGAAACTGATTTTGTAATTTATATTTACGATTAAATGTTTATTACTATTGTTCTGTTTTGTTTTGTTAAATTATTTATTGACAATTCTTGATGGAGTTCCATTGTTATAATATAATAACTTATAGGTATGTACATATAAGTTACTAATTAAAAACCCTTGGTACACTTGAAAGCAATAATTGGTCGAACAAATAAGTGGAAGTGTACCAAGTATTTTTAATAATTAAGTTATATGTACATTTAAGTTGTAAAATCATTTATTTACACAATCAAATTATATTTTCTGTATAAAAAATAGTATATTTATATGATTTTATCAATTCCGTAAATGTTTAATTACAGCTTACCGACGAAGATGTTTTAAATTTTGAAATAAAATATACATATTTTCATACATAAATACCAATTTTACTTTAAACCGTCTCAATATGTTGCTGCGAAGATAGCTATTCTATTATATTCTAGGGTAAAAATATTTTTTTAAATAAATATTTCACGTAATGCATACATCAATACATAAAACAACCAACTGAAATTATTCAAAAAAGAATATATATCAATATATAAAATAAATAAATAATCCCGGTTGTGATAGATATGAAAGTTAATTGTTTTTACCTTCATTAAAATTTTAGTCTCTTTTAATAAAAAAGTCTTATTTTAAAGTAAAATTAATCCATAAGCATAAATGAAGTTATTCACCGGTCTGGCTATATTATAAAAAAATATCCAATTATTCAAACAAAAAATGTATTAAATCTTGATTAAAAGATGCGATATGAAATTTAAAAATAAAATAAACCTCTATTATTCTAATGATTATTTGATAGATGTATCAGAATAATTATGTTGCTAACAAACCCACCGATTAATCACTAACATATATTGACGCATGATAATGTAACATTTTGATAGAACACTTAAAAATATATTTATGTGTGCCCCTAATTCAAGATGTAAAACAAATAAATACAAAAATAAAAACACATTATTTCCTCAGCAATATTTTGAGTAGGTTCGATTTTTTGTAGACAAGGACTGGATTTTACTCCCGAGAGAGTTTATTAAGATTTAGATACAACAATGTTTTGAGTACGTCCAAATGTTATTTAATATTATTGATATTATTTCTGCAAAAAAAACATACCACAATTAAAATATTACAACAGAGAGGAAAACATTTTTGAGAAGAGAATATAAAAGTCTGGACATTTACAGGGCTTATGAACTGTCATTGGCTGGTTTATTCCCTAGCCAGTCTGCTAACATTTGGATATACTCAAAACGTAGTTGAATTAACTAACTGATAAAATAAGAAGTATTGAATTGGAAAATTGTTTTCAGGCGTTACCTAGTAGGTGAATTGGTTTAACCCAATGAATCTCACCCACATGATAAG